>NW_005871078.1:5307081-5328347 GCF_000147115.1 Myotis lucifugus
CCGCTGATCCCGGGGCCGGGGAGGCCTCTCGCTCCGCTGATCCCGGGGCCGGGAAGCTCCTCGGCTCTGCTGATCCAGGCGGCCGGGAGGCCTCTCAGCTCCGCTGATCCAGGCAGCCGGGAGGCTCTCGCGCCGCTGATCCCGGCCTGGCTGCCGGCCGCCATCTTGGCTGACGGCCGCCATCTTGGCTGACAGTTAATTTGCATATACTCACTGATTAGCCAATGAAAAGGGTAGCGGTCGTACGCCAATTACCATGTTTCTCTTTTATTAGTGTAGATTATTCAAAATAACCAAGAGAAAGAAGCAATGTAAATGTCAGTTGACAGATAAATGGATAAAATCAATGTGGTACACATACAATGACATATTATTCAGCCTTAAAAAGGAAGGTAATCCTTCAGTGTGCTACAGAACCGATGAACCTTGAGGATATTATGATAAGTGAAATAAACCAGATACTGTTTCCACCTACATGAAGTATGTAGAATAGTCAAATTCATAAACACTGAAAGAATGATGGTGATTCCCAGGTAATAGAGGCAAGTGCAAATGGGGAGTTGCTGTTCAATGGGTATAGAGTTTCAGTCACGCAAGAAGGAAAAGTTCAGGAGAGCTGCTGTACAACAAAGTGCATATAGTTAATAATAATTCTAAACTGCAAACTTGAAAATGTTTAAGAGGGTTCATTTCATTTATGTCTTTTAACACAGTAAAAAGTTAGTCATTAATCATCAAAACTTTAAATATGTATTCATTCTTTCACTCATTCATTAAACATCTAATTGAGCCAATTCTAATAGATAACACAGCCAAGTAGAAGTAAGGCTATTCTCTTACGGCGAAGAGAGCTCACATTTCACATCTTTGAGGAGATCCGGGCATAAAGCACACTGCTTTAGCCATTTTGTAAGCCACTTAGGGATATGCATAATGTAACATCATTTTAATTTAGACTGCCAACCAATAGAGAGAAAGTGATCGATGTGATTGTAGCTGTAAATGGAAAGGTGAAAGCTAAGTAACTAAATGGACCAGCAGGGAGTGACTGCCTCTGGGATGAATCTTGCCCAGATCACAAATTCCTTCAAGGGATGGTGGTTCTTTTCTAAGACAGCTTGACTCCAATACTTTAAATTGTAAGATGTAGGCAAGCAGTGGAAGAAAGTGCCTCTAGGAAGCAGAGATTGTTACTACCAGGAGGATAGCAGAGTAGCATAATGTCAAATACTGTAACAGAGCTATGATTTTATCCTATTTGCAAGCTAACATGTTAGCCAGTGATAGATGCTGACCAAAAATACAAGATTTTTAAGTCAGAGACAAAGGACTTTACTACTTACAGCACTGCGGGCCCCTTGAGCTTTATGTTTTTATCTGTTCCACAGGGGCAATGCAGAGCAGCCCAGGTAGACGTTGTACACACAGTGCGTTTAAGTATATCACAACCTGGGAATCCCAGGGTTGGGAATCTAAATCTTTTATAATGGCTGCAATGAAACCTGTCCTGCCTTTACTTCAGAGGAACATAGTTCCTTTTCATACTGGTCAATAAACAGGCCTGCTCCTGCTCCTCAGGGAGATACCCTCTCTGTCTTCCAAGTCTGTTATACAAATACTAATGGCCCAGTGCACGGATTCATGCACATTGAAAGGAAATTAATTAGAATTCCTGGGGCAGAGCCGCGGCTTGAAGGGCATCTATGGAGTGAGGAGGGAGTTGAGGGGGGAGAAAGAAAACTCATGCTCAGGTCTTCCTGCTCTTGGTGCCGACTCCGGTGCAGGGACTAATGCAGGCGATCCTGGATGGTGGCCGGCAGGGCAGGACTGGGCGAGATGAGCTGGACACGCCCTGGAGCCAACCTCCTGTGGTCCCTCCCCAGCTGGCTGCAGCTGGGGCAGCTTCACAGCTCGAAGGGTGTCTGTGGAGTGAGAGGGGTCCCTCTGGCAGGTGGGGTCCCTAGGCCTGGCCTGCAGGGATCAGGCCGAAACTGGCTCTCCGACATCCCCTGAGGGGTCCCGGAATGCTAGAGGGCACTCTGCAAAGTTGCTGTCATACAGGGTGTGGAACGCAACCACAAGTGTGCAGTAAACCAGATTCAGCTGACAGTGCCCCAGCAACAACATAACCCATGGCTGAAGATGGAATCACAGAGCCCCGCGAGGAATTGGGCTCCCTCCTCTCTGGTGTCACACGAGAACCACCGCTGCTGCCAAGTCACTGCACCTTGGCACCTCCTGCGTTGAGCGTCTGCCTCCTGGTGGTCAGTGCACGTCATAGGTACCGCCTGGTCAGATGGTCAGATGGTCAGACAGTCACTTAGCCTTATATATATATAGATCTTAGAAATGATAGTCCAGCTGAAAGGCTAGCATGGCCCCTGGTATCAAACCTTGGCCCCTCTGGAAATGTAAGGGAACAGTAGAGAATTGTCTTCTAACAAGTAGGAGCCCATTTAATTTAGGATAAACCATTCCAAGGAAGATTTCAGACCATGAGAGAGTGGAACAGGTTTGGCAGAAATAATTAGTCTGGAATTCAAGACTCTCATTAGAGCAGTTACACAAAAGTTCAAAACAAGGAAAAAGTCTTGTCTAGTAAACTGCTCCCATAAGATTAGGCTAGACGTATATAGCAAAGTATTTACAGAGGGAGTAGGGCCCAGGTGTCCCACTTGTGAGAGGGCAAAGTGTTTCTAAACACTTGCAGGCCTTGCCCTCAGAGCTCAGGGCTGAAGCTCCAGATATCAGGTCTTCATCATTGACAGTGTGTTGTGGTCTGGCAGGCCCATACGATCTTCGGGCACAGGATGTATACATTGAAGAGCCAACAAGGACGTGTTTGTGTTTCTGCCAGTTATATCAAACTAATTTGATGTTCTTAGCTTGCACTTATAGCTATAAAACACTTAAAATCACTTCCTCTATATTCACTCACATATTCTTCACTAAATTGAATATTTTACATTAACCATGAATAAAGATTTCTCGTCCTTTTGTATGATCTCTTCAACTGGGTTGTAAGAAATTGGTGGGCATAAATTCCATTTATTTTTCTACTTGTAAATTTCCTCGGCCTTCTAAGCATAGGGCTGAGTACAGTGCGTTCCTAAACAATGCTTATTCACTCCCTTTTTTGTATGGACTCTGAGAATCGACAAGTCCCTCTTTGCTGAGCCACTCTAAGACAATCTAAGGGAGTTGTGGGATTATATAACCAATTGTTTCTTTGGCCTGAACCTTTTTAGAGAGTATTATCTTTATGATGCTGAAATTAAACATATGGACAAATCAAAGTCAAATTTCCTACCAAGAGTGTCTAAATTATCCTCATATGCTATGAACTGCATTGTACATTTCTCAAAAATGATTAGAAAAATTCTTGAGAAATCCAACTAAGCAAATAATACCACTGTTTGGTTTGGGTCTCGGAGGTAAAGGGTACCTGCTATGTAACACAGTGTTTCCTCTCCTCTGGCTCTTTGGTAGGAGAGCAGTTAATTGCCTCACAGCCTCAAGTTAACACAGACACTGCCTCCAGTGCTAGCTGTGAAGGATAGAAAAACTTACTCTTCTCCCAGAGAGGAGGGAATTATCAACAAAACGCAAGGTGATAAGTAGTATTAAAACAAAGGGCTAAGGAGGATAGAGGAGTAGTAAAGGGGAGGGAGCAAATATATGGTGACGGAAGATGATTTGACTTTGGGTGGTGGGCACACAATGCAATATACAGATCATGTATCATAGAAATGTACACTTGACACCTATATAGTCTTGTTAACCAATCAATGTTACCACAATAAATTTAATAAAAGAAAAAATAAAACTAATAGTTAAATATATTTTTGTAACAAAAATAATCTTGCATATTCAAAGGGTGCATTTAAAAAAAGGCACAATGTTGAAAAAATAATTAAATAAACAACTTTGTACTTAATTTTAAGGGTCTCACAACCTATTATGGGGAAACAGAAATTATTCACCCGTTCACATGAATGTAAAATTACAACTGTGGGAATTACTGTAAAGGATAGAGCTATGCTGGATTTGACTGAATTAAAAAGTAGAAGTTCCATCCATGTTGGCACCCCAATACATTTAATTAAAATTAATTAATTAATTAACTTTCAGATTTGAGGGGAAAAAAGAAGAAGAATCCTGGAGTGACACTTGAGCTAACATTGGAAGAATGAGTAGATATTAACTGAGTAGAGGAAAGTGATAACAGCCTTACAAATCCTAGGGAACGCCCCTGTGATGGGAGTAAACAAGCTAATTATGGGGGTCTGAAGGGCATAAAGAGGGAGGGTGAGGGTTGCACCACAGCCCTGGAGAGGAAGGCCTTGCAAGGTCATTGTAATCAGGAATAAGGGCTTTGGGGAAACCTTTTAAGGACTGCAAATAGGTAGGTGAATATCAAATATGTCTTGCAAAACGGTAATTTTAGCTGCAGTGTGGAAAATTTATTAGAAGTTTGAAAGGAAGCACAAAGATTCATAAGATGGGCTTTATATTTTTTAAAGTCCTCACAAGTTTAGGAGCCAAGATCTGATGTTCTTTACCAGCAACAAGGAAACTGAAGTTCCACACTCCCTGGGGTCTTAATTTTACCTTCTCTCACTGTAGCCTGAGAGCTTGCCAGGCACTTAACCCTGGTAACGTGTAATTCTCATAAGAACACTGACAAGAAAAGCATTAGAGGTCCGCAGTATCTAAAAGTCACGGCTAGGTATGTCTTGGGAATGAGTTTTGGACATTTCAGAAAAGTAATATAAGAAGCTATAACATTGCCAGTGGGGTTTGGAACAGAACCACTTAATAAAACACATTACGATTGCTACAACTAAATGTCTGTATATTAGCACTTTGTGACATAGGTAAATGTTATGAATAGTCTCCCATGGGTTCAAGTCAGAATTTTGTTGATGAATGAGTTCATATAAGTTTATTTTCCAATAACTAAGTTACAAAAGACTGGATATTCTGTTCTTCCAAATATTTAACATTAGGATTTCAGAGAAAGGACTGTGGTGGTGGTAGGCAGATTCTTCTTTTTATAGATGGGAAATTGAGACTAAAGATGTTACAGTAAGTAACCTACCCAGATATAGATGGCAAACAGAATTTAAACTTCTATTTGACTTTAAAACCTTACCATATAGATCTTCAATACAATAAAATGGGCATCTTCACTTTTTCAAGAAAGAAGAATGTGAGAGGGTGACTAAAGTTAGGCACTAGAGTTAAGACCAGATGCACAGTATTACAGCAATGTCACATTAGCATGACGACTCTCAATTGGTGAGGCTCATTCAATTTTCTTTTTAAAAAAATATATTTTATTGATTTTAGAGAGAAAAGGAGAGGGAGAATGAGATAGAAACATCAATGGTGAGAATCATTGATTGGCTGCCTCCTGCACACCCCCTACTGGGGATCAAGCCCGCAACCCAGGCATGTGCCCTTGGCCAGAATTGAACCTGGGACCTTTCAGTCTGCAGGCCAACACTCTATCCATTGAGCCAAACCAGCTAGGGCATTCAATTTTCAATATATAAAGTAGTTAGAACTCAGCCCTTGAATATAAAACTTGGCTTTTAAGAAACAAATCTAATTTGGTCTTTTAAGCAAAACAAGATATTAAGTCAAAACCTATAATGTGGAAACATTGCAATTTGGTATTTTAAAAGTGACATTGGATAATTGACAGATGATTCAATAATAGCTAATCAGGAATTTTGATGAACAATTTTCTTAATATGTCACATATGGTCTTTTCACGTGGTTCTATATTCAGATATATATGTATATTCATATATGTATATATAAAATATGTATATTTAATTTCATACATACTTATGTGAATAATATATATGAAAATGTTTGCCATTTGTCTCAACTTTGTGAGTGAAGAAATGATTTTTCAACGCTTATTTTAATGCTCTTCCATCTGTATTCTTATTTTTATGGAGCTATCAATCGGTAACAATTTTAGGAAGCTGGGCCAAGTTACATTTAGACACTTTAGCATTTGGCTGATCTTTTAAATCAAGAGGAAAATGCTTAATAAGTCACTAGGCAACATTCTATGCCTAGAATTATTCTAATTTTCTCACTGTCAAATGAGTTCATCTCCCTAGATATTTCAGAGACCTTACTTTGCTCATTGCAAGGACACTTTAAAGCTTCACACACTTATATAAGATTAATTTTTGTCCCTCTGGCTAAAGTTTTCACCTTTCTCCTTTGTTAATTAAAATCCTGTAGTTCAGGGATTATTTAATCATTATTTAAGTCCATGCCTTCACTAATGTGCAAGCATGTCATGACTTAATCAACTGCTTTATTCATTAAACCAATAGCTATTAAATAACTTTTAAGCAATTATGGCAAATATGAAAATTCCAGACAAAAAAAATTCAAGGGTATTAAAATGCAACATGCTTTATTTTCCTACTAGAGGGCCGGTGCACAAATTCGTGCACAGGTGGGGTCCCTTGGCCTGGCCGGTGATCGGGGCTGATTAGGGCCACGGGAGGTTGGTGGGGGGGGCAAGGGGGGCAGGGAGGGGAAGGGGCCAGGGGAGGTTGGCCGTGGGAGCACACTGACACTCCTGCATTAAGCGTCTGCCCCCTGGTGGTCAGTGCACGTCATAGTGACTGGTCATTTGGCCGTTCAGTCGCTTAGGCTTTTATATATATATAGATTGAACAGAATGCCTGCCTCAAGGTTTGATTCCCTTAGTGGCTGAATCCTTAACCTAATAAATTATTGAAAACTCTATATTCAGTAATTTAGGTTTTTAAAAAATTTTTGGTCATTCAAGATGAGGCTAATATTTGCTATTCATATTTACTTATTCTTAAATACTTAGAATGTACTATTTGATACATATCAAAGAATATGTATAACATATATGTAATTAAAAGTAACAATTTTTTAAAAACCTTAAATAATCTAACATCTAGAGTTAAATTATTGTGTTTTCCTAGGTATTCCTTCCCCCATCCCTTGGCATCACCACCACAATCATAATTTTTTTCACATATTCACCTTTTAAGATATAGCTATGATTTTATAACATATTTTGTATACCTAAACTACATATTGCTTCTTTGTGCTTGTTATTAAGCTTTACACAAATGACAACATATTTTCTTCACTTTTCTATAACTCACTACTTTTTAGTCAGTTTCCTGTTTCTAAGTCATCCAACCTTCAAAAAGAAAACCTCCAGTCAAAATAACTTCACCAGCAAATTATCCCCAGATCAACATTTTTCAGTTATCTAATGAGGTCAACTTAACTGTGCTAATAAAATCAGACTATGGCATTAGAAAAAAACAATTACAGGCAAATTTTACCAAAAAGTATAAATTTAAAAAATTCCTAAACAAAATATGACCAATTATAGATAACATAGATACCAAAGACAGTACCTCTGAACCAAATTGAGTTTGTCCCAGGTTTTGCTTAAAAAATATTTTTTGAATGAATGAACATGCCAGAGTTTCATTGTGGGAAATTACTTAGGACTTCATTCGTTTTTATGCATGCATTAACTAAGAAGGTGGTATATGTTTCAGTAAATACATCTAGAAATTTGTTTATGTGCTACTTATCACCTTGCATTTTGTAGATAATAAGCTTTTCTCTCTGCTCTGGTATGATAATGGTGCAAGAATTTAAAAAAAAAGAAAAATAGAGATTACACAAAGAGAATTTGAATTATGTCAACAGTGGCAGACAGAGCATTGAGGAATGGGCAGCTTTTCAAGAAATCATTCTGGAGTATTTAAATATTCATGAAAGGGAAACAACTGTTGACCCCTCAATGATAATAAAAAATCAGTTCTAAGAATATTAAATATTAAAGAAAAACAATAAAGCTTCTGTAGGAGAACAACATTATCATTTTAGCAGAAAAAGGTAGTCTTCAAAGAAGCCCTAATGTAAGGAAATGATAAAGTGACTACATTGAAATTATTAGTTGCTCTTTATCATACTCACCAGTCAGAATGTGAAGAGGCTGGCCACACAATGAAAGGAATTATTTAGAATTTATATTACTCACAAAATCTTGTTTCTAGAACATATAAAAACTTATTTACAAGTCAATTTAAAAAAATTAGAAAGACAAACAACCGAATAGAAAAATGGTCAAGAGATTTTAACAGACCCTTCACAAAAGAGACATCAGAATGACCAATAAACATGTGAAAAGTGTTTGTTCTCATGAGTAATCAGAAATTGTGTATTAAAACATGAGACACTACAGGCTACCCACAAGAAAGCTGAAAGTTAAAAGCAAGTGTTGGTGAGGATGTGAGCAAAGGAAATTCTTATGCACTACTACTGTCCACTGTAAGTGGGTCCAAACACTTTGGAAAATCATTTTTCAGTATTTCTTAAAATTGAATATATACATCCTATATAATAAAGAGCTAATATGCAAATGGTTGTTCACGTTGTCATGCTCTCATGGCTCAGATAACACTGGGGAGAGAGGAATGGGGACCAGCCAGGCACAAATGAGCTTGCAAGAGAGGAATGGGGACCAGCCAGGGTGTGGCCTGGGAGAGGGTCAAGCCACCCACCCTGCAGTCCCGGGCGCCTGCAGCTGCGGCCCGGGTGAAGATGCCCGCCCACAGCCCCCTGTGGCTGTGGCCAGCCTGGGAAAATCCAGCCCGGGTCCTGGGTGCCTGCAGCCGGCCAGAGGGAGGGAAGTCCAGGTCCCGGGTGCCTGCGACAGGCTGGAGGAGGGAATCCTGGGTCCTGGGCGCAGGGCAAGGCAGAGGCAGTTAGGGGCGATCAGGCAGGAAGGCAGGTAGAGGTGGTTAGGGGTGATCAGGCAGGCAGAGGTGGTTAGAGGCAATCAGGCAGGCACAGGAGTTAGGGGCGATCAGGCAGGCAGGCAGGTGAGTGGTTAGGAGCCAGCGGTCCCGGATTGTGAGAGACAGTCGGACATCCCCTGAGGGGCCCCGGATTGGAGAGGGTGCAGGCTGGGCTGAGGGACTCTTACCCCCCCCCCCCCCAACCCATGCACGAATTTCATGCACTGGGCCTCTAGTACTTTATAACAAAGCTGTTGCACTTTTATGTATACCAAAAAATACATAAACACTGGCAAGAGACATGTATAAAGTCGTATAAGGCAGCATCATTCATAATAGATCAAAACTGGTAACAACTCAATTGTCCATCAATAAAATAACACATGAGCCTGGCCGGCATTGTTCAGTGGTTGACATCGACCTATGAACAAGGAGGTCACAGGTTCAATTCTCGGTCAAGGCACATGCCAAGGTTGTGGGCTCAATCCTCAGTGTGGGGGGTGCAGGAGGCAGCCAATCGATGATTCTCTCTCATCATTGATGTTTCTAGCTCTCTCTCCCTTTCCCTTCCTCTCTGAAATTAATAAAAACATTTTTGTAAGAATAAAACCTGATACATTCACAAAGTCTAATGTCTTTCAATGAAGTGAATTACTACCTGTGCCAATATAGCTGAAACTCAAAAAAATAAGGTTGAGTGAAAGAAGCAGACATAAAATGAGGTGATTTCCAGAAATTAAATAAATCAGAGACTTTATATCCAACTAAGATGTGTTTCAAATGTCAAGATTATAGAAAACAATCTTAAACATACATAAACTGAGGGAATATTTTACCTATGAGCTCTTATTGAGATACCTACAAAAGAATGAGCTTCACCCAACAGACTGCTAGGAAACCTTCAGCAAAAGAATTGATGCACTTAATATACTTAATTGTAAGAGCTAAAACAAAACTTATGGTAAGATTGAAAGAATAATATATAAATGTTACAAGTTCTGAAAAATATAAAGTAATAAAACAAATAATTTTGTTACATCTATGGATTGTCTAGATTCAGAACAGTTCTATTGCAAGGGTTGTCTGTGCTGCTCTTTTATAGCCACAGGGAATTTCCTCCTTCCCTCCACATGGCAACCACGAGCTGAATATTTTTAAAGGAATAATTAGAAAAAAGCATGTAACTCGATGCTTTTAAATACAGTTATATAAGTTGATACTAAAACCCAGAGGGAAAAAATAAGCATTCAGGAATAAGCTAGAAATCTCTGAAAATGAAGAGAGAGTGAGCAGTTTTGCAAGTTATTGAAATAGACTATAAAGTTTCTGCAATTAAAAACATTTGTTGTCAACACAATAATAGACAGGCAGTCAAATAAAATAAGATAGTCCAGAATATGGAAATTGAGTGTACAGGGTGTCCCAAAAATGTATATATACTTTTGGGACACCCTAAAATGTATTTTAATAAATACTGCCTCTATAATTATTCAAAGGGTGTATACATTTTTGGAATACCCTTTATATTAAAACTAGTGGCCCAGTGCATGAAATTCATGCACGGTGTGGGGGGTAAGGGGGGGTGTCCCTCAGCCCGGCCTGAACCCTCTCCTATCTGGGACCCCTCAGGGGATGTCCAACTGCTGGTTTAGGCCCGATCCCATAGGGGCAGTCAGACATCCCTCTCGCAATCCAGGACCACTGGCTCCTAACCACTCACCTGCCTGCTTGCCAGATATGCCCTAACCACTCTGCCTGCCAGCCTGATCGCCCCTAACTGCCCTCTCCTCCTGGCCTGATCACCCCTAACCACCTCTGCCACGGCCCCGCCACCATGGCTTTGTCTGGAAGGACGTCCAGAAGGTCTCCCGGAAGGTCTCTCAGTCTAATTAGCATATTACTCTTTTATTAGTATAGACTAGCATTTCAAATCACTAGAGTAAAAATGAACCTTTAAATAATTCTTAGATATCTGGATTGTCATTTATAAAGTGAAAAATTAGAACTATACATCACATCATATAAACTCCAAGAATATATAAACTCCACAAAAATAAACTCCAGATTAAGCAGTGATATACATGTGGAAAATTGAGACCTTTTAAGAAAAGTTTGGGAAGGGGTAGATGAGTGTAAAAGAGCATAACTAGGGTTCAAAATCTATATTAATAAAAGATTGTGAAATTTAACCACATTTTTAAAAATAAGACTTTTGCATGGCAAAAACATTATCTCAAGCAAAGTAAAAACCTAATGACACTCTGGGAGTAAATAAGTGCAACATATAAAATAGATTAAGGAATATTAGAACTAATATTAAAGAACTCTTTAAAATTAAGGGGAGCCCTAACCGGTTTGGCTCAGTGGATAGAGCGTTGGCCTGCGGACTGGAGGGTCCCAGGTTCGATTCCGGTCAAGGGCATGTACCTTGGCTGTGGGCACATTCCCAGTAGGGGCCGTGCACGAGGTAGCTGATCGATGTTTCTCTCTCATCGATGTTTCTAACTCTCTATCCCTCTCCCTTCCTCTCTGTAAAAAATCAATAAAATATATTTAAAATAATAAATAAATAAATAAAAATAAAATTAAAGGGAAAAAGACCAGAAACCTGATGGAGAAAAAAATAATGGAAAAAATATAAAATGATATAAAAAGGCCTTAAGACATATGAGATAATGTTCAAGGTATCCACCTGAAAAATTTGAAGACATTTATTCTCAAATATATATGCAACCCAATGCTCATTGCAGCATTATTCATGGTGGCCAAGACATGGAAACAACCAAACATACATTCGATAGATGATTGGATAAAAATGTGTTATATATATACAATGGAATACTACTCAACCATAAGAAAAGATGAAATACTGCCATTTGTGACAAAATGGATGGATCTTGACAATATCATGCTAACCCAAATAAGATAGACAGAAAAATTTAAGAACCATATGATTTCACTCATATGTGGGATATAAAACAGAAAGCAACAAATGAAAAAATAAAAAAAAAACAAATAAACAAAAACTCAGACACATACAACAGTATGGTGGTTACCAGAGAGAAGGTGGTGGAGGTGGGGGTTAGTAAAAGGTAGAGTCAAATATATGGTGAGAGAAAAAGATTTGAGTTTGGGTGGTATAAACACAATGCAATACACAGATGATTTATCATGGAACTGTACACTTGAAACCTATGCAATTTTATTAACCAATGTCACCCTAATACATTTAATTTAAAAAACTAAAAAAATGTTAAAAAAGTAGTTCAATGCCACTTAAACTACACTTGAGATCCATTTCTCAACTGTCAGAGTGTCAAAAAGTCAAGACCAGCAGGCAGTACACTATGTCCCACAAGCTTGGGGTCACAGGTTCTCTCATACATTGTTGGTGGAAATGTAATTTGGTGCAACCCCTTAGGACTTTAATTTAGCATCATGTGACAAACCTATACACAGATTTACCTCTCAGCCAGCGATTGCACTTTTAGAAATTTAAACTTATTGAATACAGGTTAGTGTTGTATGAGAGTTCTTTGTATTATCTATACTAATAATAGGGTAATATGCAAATTGGTAGGGATGCCATCACAGTAACGACCAATCAGCAAGCTGTGCGCGCAGCAGGCATGGGTGGGCAGGGACTTGCAGCTTCGGGGACGGGGGCGGGGCCGCGGCAGAGAGGCCTCTCCGCCTGCCTGCCCCGGGGGTCCACAGGCTCATGGAGAGGCCCCTCTTCCAAAGGCTCGGCTGGGGGTCCACAAGCCTCCCCCGGCTTCGGACTACCTCTCTCAGGCAATCCATCTAGGAGCCCCAGATGGGTGGGTGGGGCCTACCTCTGTGGGGCGATGGATCAAGGAGCTTCCACACTGTGACAGGGCACAAGCCAGGCTAAGGGATCCCCACCCTGCCCCGAGTGCATGAATTTTGTGCACTGGGCTACTAGTTCTTCTATATCAAAATAAAACTTAACAAAGTATTCTACGGTGCTAATAATCAGAATAGTATGTTTGGGGAGGAGTTTTGGGAAGGTAGATAAGGGGTGGTCTGTGCTGCTGACAGTATTCTATTTCTTAATCTGAGTCTATATAGTTCATTTTGCTATAAATCATTGGAGTCAATATTTATGTCTTGCAGTTTTTCTTAAATTTAATATTTGAATTAATACATTAACAGATTACTTTCTAGTTGTAAGCCCTTTGTTTTTACTGAAAAGACTAAACTATAATAATGTTCTATTATGTAAAAAATAATAAATTATGTATACTTAATGATCAACATTTAGGCTTTTATCAGTTTGAAATAAATTAAGAACAATGTTTACATGAATTTCCAGTTAAGTGTCTCTCCAGGGATGTATACTTGTGAAAGGACTAAGTCATAGGATGTACACATGCACAACTTTACAGGTAATGCCAATTATTCTCCAAAGTGCTTCTAACAATTTATTCTCCTGGCAATGTTTTATAGCAATTTCTCTTGACTCACAATCTCTTCACCAAAAAGTACTAACAAACTTCTTAATTTGTACCAGTGGGTGCAAAAAGGTTACTTAGAAATTCCTTTAATTCCTTTAGTTTTTATGTGTTCACCAATACTAAAAATATGTTTCTCTCTCTCTCTCTCTCTCTCTCTCTCTCTCTCTCTCTCTCTCACACACACACACACATACACACACACATACACACACAGATATGCCATATATATAAAATATGTTTATCACATATATATGCCACACACACACACACACACACACACACACACACACACACACGAGGACCAATCAGAGAATATGGTCTATTTTACTTTTAGAAAGTAAAGACTAGTGATTTTTAGATTTTAAAATCAATCAGGTCAGGCTTTGCCCTCCTTTTCTCCTCACCTCCAAAGTGCCATGTAAGTTCTAAGAGACTCTTGTAGCAGCAGCTGTGGGTGGGGTATCTGTTTTATGGCAGTCCTTCCTTTTTATGTTGGTATCTGTTGATGCTGACAGTCCCATCTGGTCCTGGCTGCTGGACAGTCCCAAGGTGCCTCTGTGTTCCCACCTGGTCTCTGGCTGCTTGATCTATATTGCAGCAGCTTCCTCCTGTTATCTCAAAACCTTTTCAGAGTCCACAAATTTCTTCAACAGTCATACCATATTGAAGGGCACAGAAAAATTGTGTTGCTCTCCCATATCACTTCTAGGGTGCAAGAGACTTGATCAGTCTGCCGTTGCTCCCTATACAGCCATTCCTATTGAGATGGGAACTTCTGCAAGGCTCCTGCTCCCAGGGTCTCAGACAAAAAGCTGAACAAAAGTACTTTGTATTCTCAGATGCACACATGTTTTTGGAGATGTGTCAAGACTGGGGCACAGATATCCTCAGATCCTACCGACATTTCACTCTCTTGCCATATCTCCAACTCTTTCCTTCACACCTCAGAGAAAGTCATCTAGTTATGAATGGGATGGTGTATGTTCTTCCATTTTTTCCCTGACTTTTCCTTAGGCTTAAAAATCAAGAGGAGCTCGCTGTCTTGATTTTTCTGGCGCTGCTGTGAAAAAAATTCTCTAAAGCTATGAATACTGCTGGTCTAGTAATTCAAATGGAGTTGTAGCTTTGGGATGGGCAAAATGGGTGGCAGTTTATGGAAGTAAATTGGAATCTATACTAATAAAAGGGTAATATGCTAATTAGACCGGACATCTTCTAGACGTCCTTCTGGACAAAGCCATGGTGGCGGGGGCCTAGGCAAAGGCGGTTAGGGGCAATAAGGCTGACAGGGGAGGGCAGTTAGGGGTGAGCAGACCAGGAGGGGAGGGGAGGGAAGTTAGGGGAGAGACAGCCGGGAGATGAGGGGAAGGCAGTTAGGGGAGATCTGGCCAGGAGGGGAGGGCAGTTAGGGGCATCAGGCCAGCAGGCAGAGGCAGTTAGGGGTGATCAGGCAAGCAGGCAGGTGAGCAGTTAGGAGCCAGCGGTCCCAGATTGCGAGAGGGATATCTGACTGCCGGTTTAGGCTCGATCCTGCAGGAACATCTCCCAAGGGGTCCTGGATTGGAGAGGGTACAGGCTGGGCTGAGGGAACCACCCCTATGCATGAATTTCGTGCACCAGGCCTCTAGTAAATAAATAAAAGACATTGATTATTGATTTGTGCAAGCTCCTCCCATTTACAGAAAAGTGCTGATGTATGTGGAGTGTGTAGCCTTGTAAGAGGGCCTGTTAATCTCAATATCTGGTCTATTTGTCTTTAAAGCTTATGATAAAAAAAAATGCTGGTCCTATTCATAAGGAAGTTGCTCTCTGCTACACTATCATTCCATGAGGCATAGATTTGGAGAACAACCAATGGCAATAGCACACATAGGACTGACTGCTCTTTAAATAACACTCATAAAGCAAGAATCAATTCTGCAAAAAAAAAGAGTGGAGCAGAGCCAATGCTAAGAAGTGAGCCAAAGCATGAATTTCTTTTCCCTTTGATATTCTGCAGTATTTACTTAACATATTCCCCAGCTTTTAAGCAACAATCATCTCCCTTTGGACACTTGAGTGCCATGAAACTAGTTCTGAGACTTCTGTTCTTTGGCTTCTTCCCAGAAGGAAATTCCTGGCACTCCATTCAAATTCCTTTTGTGAAGACATTAGGCACTTCTGCAGAGAAAGTTTATAGGTTCTTAACAGATTCTTTAAATGTGCTGGGAAATTCAGTTGCCAAGTGAGAGTTTCAATATGATTAGAATAGACTGGATTATGCTATAACTAGGAAGTTTTTCCTTTTAGGTAAACAAATTCAGTAAGTTTAAAGTTAGAGTTTTTGCATATCTGTATAAATGAAACACTTCCTTGTTAACCATTAAAATTTCATTCAGTTAAGACTTATTTTGATGAGATTCCTATTCAAATAAAAATGCAAATATGTTGCCCAAATTTTAATTAATACATGGGTGTGCTTTTCAGCACCAAACAAAACCCTGAGCAAATAAAGACAATCAACTCTGTGTGGTTTCATTGAGTATTATTTGGCTCTTAGTATTCTCAACCAAAAGATGGTACCTAATAAGAGTAAGGGAGAAGCAGCAGCAGTAGGTATAAACAATAAATTTTGATGATAAATGGTTAAAAGTTTTGGGGCATTGAATTTTTCCAAATTATGTCAGGTCTATATGCATCATTAAATAAACAGTCTAAAGAGAATTGGCTTAAGTTATTTATTTTAGAAAATATAAGGAAGAGAATTCATCTAGAAATATTTGCCTACTTTTGATTTTGCCATGTATAAGGTCTCCTTTGTAGTATTCTTTCTTATGTCTTTGGATGCACAAAGAGCTAACTTTGTACATTCCAAATTTTTCAGAAATGAGGAAATTTCCTGTGTTGTTTTTATAGAGCCCTAGCTAGATAAAACATTACTGGGATTAGAAACTGCATTGAACAATAAAGACACATGAACAGCCTGGCTATTTTGGTTTGGCTTGTTTTTTTGTGCTGATATAAAGATCACATGATTCTAAAAGCACTCTCCTAGGAAAATGAATGCACACTATAATACCATAGAGTTAGGATAATAATGAAAGCAAGTTTTCAATCCTCTCCTACTCCCTTTATAAAAGTAATTTGTAAAGAGAATACTTTCCCAATTGGCCATGATCTGTGCTTTTGAAAATACATTAAGGCAAACCTCTGCCACTGACCTTTAAGAGTTCAAGAGAGACTCAATTAGGTTCTGAACTGAAACCACTATAGAGTCCAGAGCAGTCAGGAAATAGTTTCATAATTACACACAATGGAAGAGAGTGTAGAGGATTAATTAGGGGTAAAGTCCAAGAAAAGACGTCTTCTTACAGCATCTTTCCAATTGCCTCACTGTGAATTTTTTATTTCCTTCATTGGCTCTGAAACGATCATTTTAAGAATTCTGGTAAAAATGTAATTCAGAATTACTGAGTCAGCCTCTGATCATTGGAATATGCTTTACAAAACAGTGAGACCTAACTTCCACATGCAAAAATATACATAATGTATTTTATAATTTGTGTAATAAAAACTCTATTATAAATAATGAAACTAATAATGTACCCACACCAGTTTAAAAATTATAATGTATACTAGAGGCCCGGTGCATGAAATTAGTGCACAGGTTGGGTCCCTAGGCCTGGCCGGCAATCAGGGCCAATCTGTGGGTCAACCAGCAGGGGGATCAGGGAGCCCCAGCTGGCACCCGCCTTGGCTGGCCTGGTGCTGCCTGCTCGCTGGCTCCTCCCCCTGCCACTGCCGGTCAGGGCCTGCGGGCTGGGGGCAGCTCCTGCATTGAGCCTCTGCCCCCTGGTGGTCAGGGTGCATCATAGTGACTGGTTGTTCTGCCGGTCATTCCACAGTTTGGTCGATTTGCATATTAGGTTTTATTATATAGGATATTTTCTTTGAGAATAAAAGATTATTCTCAAAATCTTGTCATCAACCCTGGATAAAGGGATATTTTATTGGCTCACCTAACCTCCCTCCTTCCTGTAACCATGGCTCAGCTGCTTTCCTTCTGTCACTGTGCAGAAACTATTTCTTTAACATGACCCTTTGTCCTTTCTATCTGTCCATTCCCTCCCTTAATCATTAAGCCCTTATGATATCAGATTATTGTCAGTATCAAAATGTCTTAAGAACAAATCCTCAGGTATGTTGACCACAGAAACAGTTTCTGTCAAACTAAAGATAATGTCTTGACTTCAGTTGTATTCAGCCCCAGGCCTGTGAAATCAGAAGGAGCCTCTGGACCACACCCTCAGGAAACCAGACAGAACAATGCCATGGCTGACATCAGGACCTGATGCAATGATCAACTACTTCCTACTCCCACCCCAACCAATCAGTAGAGTCCACCATCCCAAATCCTTTATCGACCTTGGTTAAGGATTTTTCCTCTATATAACCCATCCCCTGGAAGCCATTGTGGAACCTCCTGTGACTCTGGGGTATGGAACCACCTGCTCAAATAAAAACTTTACTTTCTTGTCTGGAAACTTCTGTTCATTGGGCTTTGATGGGGCAGTCAAATAGACCCCTTTAGTCCCGTAACACTTCCATACAATCTATTGTTAACAGGGTAAGTGATCTCATTCTCTTTTCCATGTTGCAACAGCCTCATATGGAAGCCTGATGAAAGCTAATTATTATTGTCAATTAATAATAATGCATTTTATTTGTGGTAAGAAAATAAATCCATAACAACTTTTTGAGCTTACTGCTAATTCAAATTAGAGTCAGTTCAAACTAGGTAATTCCCCTAAGAGGAAGACACCTGGAAATAAAAATTAGGTTCCTGTGATGAATTCCAAAACATTTGATAATATCCATGCTTCTTCATCCAATTTTTCCTTTTAAGTAGAAAGCCCCCTCTTTCAATATTTTAAAATTTAATTTCCAAGGTGGTAGTGGAAGGTTCACCCCATATCAACAAACAATCCTCAGATACCAGCAGGGTGTTCAGGAATTCAACTCAACTCTGATACTCTCTACCCAGAGATAGCCTCAGATTCCGCAAGTTAAGGGTTCAGTCCTACAAAACTGCCCTCCCCGCCCCCCTTTCAGATGTCAGTTGCAAACCCAGGCTATGCTTCTGACTGATCAACTATAGATTGAAGGCTCCAACAACTCCTCACTGGCAACTTGATTGAAATGCCAGTCATAAGCCCAGATTATTACCTGTACTTCTGACCAACTGGGTATAAATCAGAGGTTCCCAAGATTGTCTCCTTGGGTTCAATTAATTTGCTAAAGCAGCTCACAGAACTCAGAGAAACATGTTATTTACTAGACCACCGGTTTATTGTAAAAGGAGATAGATCTCAGGAACAACTTGAAGGAATTGATGAGTAGGGCAAGGTATGTGGGAAGGGGTGTGGAGCTTCCATGCCCTCTCTAGGCACTCTACCCTCTCCAAATCTCCTGTGTTCACCAACCCAAAGCTCCTGCACCCTTGTATTTTTGGATTTTTATGGAGGCTTATTTACATAAATATGATTGATAAAATAATTGTTACCTATTTGTGATTGAATTCCATCACTAGACCCTCTCCCCCTACTCCCAGGTGTGTGTGAGTGTGTGTGTGGGGGGTGGGGGAGCGGAATGGGACTGAAAGTTCCAACCCTCTGATCAAATAGTTGGCTCTACTGGCAACTTAGTGCTTTCCCAAAGTCACCTCATTAACATAACAAAAGTAACCTTTATCACTCTCAACTTTTAGGACATTTCAAGGGTTTTGTGAGGCAAGAAATGTGGATGAAGGCCAAATATATAGGAGAAATATAAATTACAATATCAAATATCCAAAGCTAGTTTCCATGGACTCGCCAAATAATGCCTGAATGTTTAGCCACTAATCAGCTACAGTTCTTGGCAGGTAGAAAACTCATCAGAATAGTGACAAAACATAAACTCAACTTTGAAATAAACCTATATGGTTGCAAATGGAAGGAAAAACAAATTTCCTGTTTTTCTCTGCCATGAATTATGCAAATGCAAGCAAATACAAAATTGATGCAAAGGAATAGCCTGTTAAAGTCTGTGTGGGTGCATAGGGAATCCTCAAGGAAGCAGCTTTCATGGGGTATCAGATGATCTAAACACAGGGAGTCAGATATCTATACAGCCCGGAAATGGGTGATGGAGCCTAAGCAGGGTGGAGAGCATTCATGCATGGGAGTACAGGCTCCGAACATGGTGAGAAAGGTCTGTGCACTAGCGTTCAGGCACAGGTATTGAAACTTCAGTGGGATGAGGAGGGCATCTGCATGGAATAAAGGCTGATAATGAAGATGGGAGATTGATCACCTACAATGGAACTGATACAATAAGTGTAATAAAGATCATATGAGCCAGGCTTCTCACTGTCAGAAAAGAGAATTCAAATAGGAATAGCAACCAGATCTTGGTTACTGGATAGCATTCTCCACTCAAAGAAAGCAAGACTTCTTACGTGGCAAATTCCAGGACTGAAGCAGAGAAAGTTCAAGATAAACCAGAAATATGTGGGTCACACAGCAAAGAAGTGCTAAAAGAGTTATAGGGCTCTATCAGAAAGAAAGCTTGCTTGAATAGGTTCTCTCTACCCAAAGCAAGGGTAATGTTAGCATCAAAATATAGTATATATAAATTATTGATATTAACTTTGATCACTTGGTTGAGGTAGTGTACACTAGGTTTCTTTACACTAATGTAACTCATTTTCTGTTTTTATTAATGAATACTTAATGGGGAAATATTTTGAGACTATATGCGTATTATATATAATCATAAAACTTTAATCTACTAGTTTTAATATCCACTGATGATTTTCTAACTTCATCACTTCTGTATATATAAATTGTCATTCTCTTTTAATAGATTTCTTTCTTCCACATTTATCTGTATAAGGTCCACATAACCCACATAATTTTATTTCATTCAATATATAACAATCAATAACTATTATTACATATTTTGATGTTCTTGTGGGAACTCCTTCAAACTGACTTCTCTGTTCTTTTTCCAATGACCCCATTTTCATCTAAGCATATCCCTACTTTCTGCTACAAGATGTTCCAAGCTCATCTAATACTTTCCCTACCACAACCTTCAAGCCAGCTATTTCTCTGCAACAGTGCCAGTCAACAGAGAGAGGACTCCTAGAGCAACTATTGACTGTCAAAATTATCCCACACGAGGCCAAGATGACCAGGCCTCCATCAGTCACTTCTGTCAGTCACTGAATATGGTCTACCTGGAAAGGTCACAGTCATGATTTCCGGGCGGCAAGTTTTTCCTGAAGAGCAATCTAAACGGTATATCTGTGGTGAATCAGACCTCTTTCCATATCCCTGACTGCCTCCTCTGAGAGTGAGAAACTGGCTTTTCATTAACCTCAACATATTTTTGCATTTGTTCAAACCTAGACAACACAGAAAATAGTTTCCGAATTGTTAATTCCACATTGTTGATTATTAATCACTGCAAAATGGAAAGCTATAAACTAAAATTCAGTATTGTTTATACTTTTTGAGGTATCAAATTTTTATTCAGTGAAATGCACTCATGTGAAGTGTATATTTGGAGGAGTTTCACAAATTCATACACCCATGTAAGCTATACTCATTTGAACATTTTCATGATCCCCTGGAAGTGTTCCTCTTGCTTTCTTACTCTTACAAGGAACAACACAATTAATTATCTTTTTTTCACCATGGGTTTATATTTATTTTTTTAGTACTTCATCTAAATGCAGTCACCCAGTAAGAATTTTTGTGTCTGGCTTCTTCTCAGGGTTCTCCTTTCCTCTTTTCTTTCAGATTAATATTTTATTTTAATCCCTCTCTTGGTTATTTAGCCATACTTTTCTGAATTACTTTTGAATGGTTTCTGTATGAATTGGAATAAATTGGATATATATATATATATATATATATATTTAACTTAC
>NW_005871078.1:5328447-5353988 GCF_000147115.1 Myotis lucifugus
TTTGCTATTGTATTATTTTAAATGTTGTGGCTATATAGCTCCATTTACCTCCACCCTTTAGTTGTGCTATTATTTTCATATATATTACATCTCTACATATATAACTTCCAGAATACAGTGTTATAATATTTTATTTAGACAATAAAAAGATCTCTGAAGTAAACCAACAGGAGAAAACGAGTATCTTCTTCCCTTTGGCATCCAGAAGGAAGGAGCTGCCATAATCTGCCATAGTTCATGACTTTTTTGTGACAGAGGAAAAAGAAAGAGAAGACTGGTCCCTTCTTGGAACTGGCATATGTCAATTTTATGCTTTCATTTTATTGGTCAAAGCAAGTGACCTGGCCAAGCCACGTGGTGTGAGAAAGTATAATTTTGCCACAGGAAGACACTGCAAATGTCACAGTAATGAGTGAAAATACATCATCATTCACAAGAAAAGATTATACGAAATCAAAAAATCTAAGATGGGAAGGCATCAGGTGAATCAGTATTTTTGACCATGTCAGTTTGAGGAGCCTATTCAATATCCAAATGCATATTAAATAGATTATTGCTTTTTTTATATTATGTAATTTGACAAAGCTCCTTACAGTGTTGATGTAGTGGTTGGCTTTATAACTTAGGGACAAGACTGGCATTTTGTACTCTAAATAGACTTCTATGACAAATCCAAATTCAGATGCTTGGACTTTCTCTAAAAGACACTATTTTATTTCCAGATTCTGAATAACAAATGTTGCAAATAATAAATATCAAATAAGTTGTTAAATTAACATGATATTGGCATCTTTCAGCCATGCTGCAAAGCATCTTTGTGGGTGCACCAAAAGAAATTCACATCATAGTTTGTACTTGAACACTTAGGCTGGTTCCTTCCATTAATGTGCCACTAGGGAACCTATCAATTCCCTGTTCCTCTTCAGCGGTTCTCATTCTCTTCTAATTGCTCACCCAATACCATCTAAGGTGGTGCAAATAGTTAATCATTTCATCTGTACTCATTACCAACCACTCTAGTTCTTTTATTCCCATAACACTACTTATTCAACTTTCTAAACACCAAATCATGCTTCTTTTCACCTAATCCTTCTAGATGGAGAGTTCTTTTGAGAAAATAAGGCATAACATTTTCAACTAATTCTATTATAAATCTGTGTTCTTCAAACTCAGGTGGGACTGAAGAAGATCCAAATTTTTAAAATATTTTGGTTTCCTTATAAATATTCTGAGCTTCTCATTCAAGGTGAGAATAAGCAGTGATTACTTAGGTAGAGTATTGTCTAGATTATTCAACTTTCCCCAAAATATTTGAGAATATTATAATCTGTTTGTTTGGTCTTCAAACATAAGAATAGATTGTAAGTTAACAATAAAGGGTGCCTATACTTCAAATCACAAATACATTGTTTCCTGACTTTTATTAAAAGCCTGGAGGTCTCCTTGTAAGACATGAGTTCATATATCAAATGTTTACCCCTAAATTAAGTTCACCTATTAGAAACCTAAATATTTACAAATAGATTCTCCTCCATAGAAGTTATTCACTATTTTTATTGGGCTTTGACATAATGTCTCACCTCTCATGATTAAATACAATTTAAAATAACTTTATGAAACCCATAATTGTATATGTTTTAAAAATCATTGAGGTTATGTCCATCATTTCACATTTGGAGATATATATTATTTTGTTTTGTTTCTTAAATGAGAAATATCTGTCAGAACAAAATGCCAGGAATTGCTACCCATGAGACTTTTATGTTTTCTTATCATGAAAATGAACATTTCTTAACTTTTTCTTTTAGGTCATCAGGAGTGCATAGTCAAATTTTCAAATAAAATTTAGCAATTACATAAGTTGTTTCATTATACGAGTCATTATACGAGTTTTCTAATTTCTATAGGCAAGGTTCATTTTGTATACAAACCTTATGTGCAGAGAGATAAGGTATGGATTATTAGTTCGTTAAATTTTGTTAAGATCTCATTGCTGCCAGAGAAGCCATTTGTTTAAATCATCCATTCTGCACCTTTCCTCTCCTCCACTCTGGCATCTTCCCTCTAAGTCTTAGCAGATGACTTACTTCCTTTCTACAAATAAAAGCTATAAACAAAGTCTCCCTCAAGGTGACATCAAATTTACCTCTGACTTTCTCTAAATTTTGCCCAATCTTTTTAATTATAATACTCATTCCTTATATCCATATATCTTTTTCAATTGAACTGTGGCATACATACAAAAAAGAAAAAAGTCACACTTGTACAGCTCAATAAGTTTTCATAAGATGAACCCCCTTCTATAAGCAGCACAAAGGGTAAGAAGCAGTACATGGACCAGCATTTCAACGCCCCCTCCCACCATGTTGCATTCCAGTTACAGTCCCTCTGTCAAGGGTAATCACTGTCCTGATTTCTAAAAGCATTGATTTTTGCTTTTGCTTGCTTTTTAACTTTGTACACATGGACTCACACAGCACATACCTTGTGTTTGTCTTCTTTTACTCTACATGCCCAGAGTTCTTTAGATCCCAGATCTTTCTTGTTCCACTGGAGCCTTGATGAGTCAATATTCCCTTTTCTTTCTATTACATATTCTCACTCTCTGCTGACTCTCTTTCTCTCAAAGCTATAGCTTTTTCTCATTTTCCACATTGTCACATTTCTTGAACAGAGTGTTTCTCATTGCCTATTTGATCATCAGCATTCTACCTTTTATTGCCTGTCTCCAATTCTTCTGAAAATCTTCTTGCTAAGTTTACTTGTGACTTTCCATTTCTTAAATTGTTAAAAGACCAGATTATTTTTATTTCTCTGTGGCATTTTTCATTATAGGACAGTTGATTCTTTCTGAGGGGTTCAACACATTCCATATTATCTCACCATTTTGAGCCCCTTGACTGACTGGTAATTTTAATCTTAGTTTTTCTTTTAGGAGGAAGATTTGGGAGTGCTCACTTTCACCTTCTGACCATACTTCTTTGCCCAATGAATTAGGCTGAACACCCTTATATTGGTGTGATGTCTCCTACCCAGTGGGCTTCTCCTCTTCTAGGGCTTGAATAGGAAATGGGAACAAGGTTCTCCCCGTAACCACAATTTTCTCTATAATTTACCTAACACTCCTCTGACCCTGGATATAGAATTATAGGTTGATAGATTTAGTTCTTTCTGTATTTTTTAATTTTTATTTTCACTTATTTTGTTTTCAATAAGAAATCTGTTGTCATCCTTATACTTGCTTTTGTATATGTGTCTTTTTAAGTGGCAGCTATATGATTTTCTTTCTATCACTGATTTTAAACAATTTGACTATTAAGTGACCAGTGGGTTTGTTGTGTGTGTTTTGTTTTTTCCCTGTTTCTTTTGCTTAGGGCTTATTGAGGTCATCCTTGGATTTGTGGGTTCATATTTTTCAGATTTTTTTCTGTGGCCCTCCTCCTACTGGGACTCGATTTACACGCACATTATATATTGTTGTGTTAGAGTACATGTGTAAGTAAATGCATATATATTAATTGAATTCAGCTCTCAAACACTGTTTATAAGGTAGATAGCATTAGTGTTCTCATTTTAAGACAGGAAAAGGTGCAGAGAAGGTTAATAATTTGTTCACACCTAGCAAGCTGCAGAGCTAGGATTTAGACCAGCCAGTCTGGCTGCACGGCCTTTGCACTTAAGCACAGTGCCTAAATCATCATGAAGCAAGCTCATATGATTTTAATTTCAACAACTGTACACAACTCATGTAAAATTCTGGCTTTAAACTAACCATTAAGTAGCATCATATCACTGTTACTGCTCATTTTGTAGATATAAAAAGTATGCATTAATAGAACAACATAATTGAGGGCCTAGAAAATCACTTATATTAGGTATTTTTTGGTTTATTACTATTTTGTCTCCTATTGAAAACTTTTATTACCATCCTCTTTCACAAAAGTTGGCAGGCTATATACACAGGGTGGAACCTTGTTTTCTTAAATAAAGTCTATATGGAGTACTTTTATCAATTCATAGATATATCTTTGATTCACTTTTCCAGCTGTCTGGCACTCCAATGTTGAGATGTTATACAGCTCATTCAGCCTCCTGTTGGTGGATATGTGGGTTGTTTCAATACAGTTAAAAATTTCTTTTTCTTCTTCTTCCCTTTCCCTTTCTTTCTCCTCCTCCCTCTTCTCTCTCTCTCTCTCTCTCCTACAAGTAAAATTAAATGTAGTTAAAGAGTAAATGCATGCCCTAACCGATTTGGCTCAGTGGATAGAGCATCGGCCTACAGACTCAAGGGTCCCAGGTTCGATTCCAGTCAAGGGCATGTACCTTGGTTGCAGGCACATCCCCAGTAGGGAGTATGCAGGAGGCAGCTGATCTGATGTTTCTCTCATCGATGTTTCTAACTCTCTATTCCTCTCCCTTCCTCTCTGTAAAAATCAATAAAATATGTTTAAAAAAAAGAGTAAATGCATGTGTAGATTTCCTATCTATCTCAAAATTTCACTTCCTAGGAATTGTGCCATCTTGCATTCCCACAAGCATTGCATTAGAGTGCTTGTTTCACCAACAGGGTTAAGTGTCAACCATTTAGATTCTTGAGAATATGCTATGTTGAGAAATGGTATCTCAATGTAGTTTTTCTTTCTTTTTTTAATGATACAGATGTTTATTTCTTCTGTTTCTGTCATGCTTAAATACAGCTTATTTTCCTTTTTAAATCAAAAGTGAGATTTCTAGATATTCTTTTGTATTACAGACATCAACCATTTCTCATATAATTTGCAGATATATTTTCTGTTACACTTTCTTAAGGACTTTTGTGTCATAAACCTTTTCAAAATGTTTTTCATGTTTAGTGTAACAAAGTAGGAAGTAGGTTATTAACCTCATTTTCCATATATATATATATATATATATATATATATATATATATCATAATAATACATACTCCATAGAATGATAATGAGGATTAAATGAGTTAATGAGGAAATTAATCAGAACACTCTGGAATACAGTGATTAAAAAATGATAATTATTATCTTATTAAATGAAACATAAATTTTCCTTAAAATAAGTAAACATTTTTCTTCTTATAAAATTAAAAAAGGAATATAGTACATGGGATTTGCAATAGGCATATAGAATGAAATACATTTTTATTTCTTTGAGAAGCAATAGGGTACAGTCAGAGAAAGATAAACATCACATGATCTCACTCATTTATGGAATATAATGAACAACATAAACTGATGAACAAAAATAGATCCAGAGACATAGAAGCATTGAACAGACCATCAAACCTCAGAGGGAAGACAGGGTGGGAGGGGGTGGGGTTGAGAGATCAACCAAAGGACTTGTATGCATGCATATAAGCATAACCAGTATTCACAGACAGTGGGGGGATGAGGGCTTGGCCTGGGGGGTGGGAGTGGGCAGGAGAGGTTAATGGGGGGAAAAGAAAATATATGTAATACTTTCAACAATGAAGAATTAAAATAAAAAAAATGAATGTGCTTGAAAGTACACGGTGCTACGTTTGTATTCCAATGGCAAATCTCTGTGACCTTGGGCAAATGAGTAGTAGCCTCAGTTTTTCACCTGAAAAATATAGATCTACTTTAAGAAAATCAGGAAGTACCTGTCATAGTATTTAGCATATCGTAGGCACTTGATAAATAGTAACTATTATTGATTTTAATTTATTAAGGGTGATTCTCTGGGTGGGAGGATAAGAAATATTAGTCTCATACCTAACTTTACATCAAAATAGAATTTAAAGTACCTCAAATGTAAACAACATGATTAGAAATCATACTAAAACATGACTCATCAATGTCTTAAAAAAGATCTTACGTAACTAATGAATATTGATCTATATAGTTTGAATTTTTTTCCTTTACTGACAGAAATAAAAATATTTCAGCTACCAAAAACTAAATTACCTTTTCCAAGTCCACCAACTCAGAAAAATGTTCCACAATTAAAATGTACAGACCTATGAGCAAAATTGCTATGGAAATCAGAGAAGATGAAACACAGCCTTATAGGCAAAGCCATATTTTTATGTTTGAAATAGATAGGAAGACTGAGTCCAAGTCCCCCTGGGAGGTTAACTGACTTGTATAAAGTAGCACACAACAATTTGAGTTTGGGATAGAACTGAGAGTAGCAGCCTGCGCTGTTGATTGCAAGAAAGAATGCTTTCTATTAACACATACTAGGAAGTCAAGGAAATTAAGAATTTCTAAGAAAAGGAGTGCCACAAAACTACATAGTCTGGTTTGCCCTGGCACTGATCTTTTTTGTCTATATCTACATACTTAAAACTATCCAGATACATTTTACAAGGGGTACTGCACAAACTTGTATTCACCATTTAACAGTGGCTTTGAGGAGACTTTTATATTTTTCTTGACATACTAAAAACAATTACTTTTCCTGCTCCTTACTTGTTATATAGTTTTGGTTGTTTAATAATAGTTTTCTTGATAAATTGTATGTAATGAAAGGTATGCAGATATTAAAATTTTTAGACAATTATTTTGTTAATTTCTTAAAGTGCAATTACCTAAATTCCACGTTTTATTTTATATCTATTTGATGAAACTGTGTCAATCTCTGTACCACAGATATCAAAATAAAATAGATAAATAAAATATAAAAATATTGTTGGGACAATTATTTTCCCTCTTTCTTGATATTTCTGGATGTACTCCATTACTCTCTTGAAAGATACAGAGGGAGGCAATTAAACCTTTGCTGCCTGAAGCTATCAAAAGTGAAAGACAGTTTTAAGGTATTGCTTGTGGGCTTATTTATTTTTGGAAATAATACTGACAGGAATGCAGGTTCTTAAGAAGATAGGGAAAGGTGAAACTTGCGGGACATTTTTCTGGGTGCTTTGAACCTATTCAAATCACTGACAGAGTCATGATTTGACAGAACTCAAAAATAAACCTTTAGTTTTGGAAATAGTGTAATACCCAATATAGGTTCTGTACATTGCTCTTAAATCATCAACTATTACTTAGAACATAGAATAGATCTTGATTTAATGGCATGTTAGGATGTGGAATTAAAGCATTCTCTGAGTTTTCCAATTGGAGGAAGGGTCAGTCATAGTGACTGAACTTTGTGTGTGATTTCCTTGCCCTCAAGGATTGGCTAGTTTGTCCACATCTTGTTGTTATTCTGCTAATTTACTTTTTAAAAGTCTCCACTATAAGCAGAATGATTTATGCTGTGTCAAAGTTACTTTTCATTTCAACCCGAAGAAATACTAGTTATTTGGATATGCAGTATATTCCAGAGGTAGTAATTTATCCTTTTCAAATGTAGTCATCTGGATCTGTAGTGAAGTAATCATTATCACAAGGCACATTAGAAATGAATTTCTATTAGTTGAATTAGGAGTGAGTGAGACAGATAGTTGGGAAGAAATATGAACAGACTCCACTTTCCTCTTACGAACAAGGTACACACATAAGTATGGAGTAAACCTTGCTGTCTAATCCTGAGGGTGTAGAGCCCACTGGTCCTGTGTCCCTCCCATTCATGGAAGGCTCTTTCCCCTGTACCCAGTACAGGAATGACTCTTTTTGCTGTTAAAATATATTAAGTTAGCTCAAGGTATCCTTTTCTTTGAAATTTCTGGGTGGAGTGCCCAAGGAGAGAATGGGACATCCCTTAAGTTACAGAGCAGCGTGTATGACCATTTTGTGCCTCTCTGCTGATAAATATCTGCATGGTTGACAGAATTTGTTATAAGGCAAGATTGCATAACTACATTTAGTAGGAAAGTATTGAGGAAGAGAAGCATGGACCTTACATACCATATGATTGAGGCTATCTATATTTTCTTTTTAAAAAAAGATTTTTTTATTGATTTCAGAGAGGAAGGGAGAGGGAGAGATAGAAACATCAATGATGAGAGAGAATCATGGATTGGTTGCCTCCTGCATGCCCCCTACTGGGGATCAAGCCCACAACCCAGGCATGTGACCTCCTGGTTCATAGGTCAATGCTCAATCACTGAGCCACACTGGCCAGGTGAGGCTATCTATATTTTCAAATACTAGTCACTTGCTGCACAGCAGGGTGGTTTAGTTCTGTTCACATCAATCCAAATGACCAAAGTATTTGGGTTTTATTCCAGAATTGAGACCTTTGCAACATATGAATTGGATGAGTGACCTTCTTGAAAAGTGTTAGCCTCCCTTTGTCTAAATTCATCCATTTATAAAAAGGGACTAAAATCTCTAAATTTTCATTTTAAAATTATGAAAACAGCTAATGAGTGGTCATGAGGTAATCTCAGGCACTTATAAATAAGATATTCTATCAAATTTAGTTTAATTATTAATCAGTACTCAATCACTCAAATTCCACACTTTCTTAATTCACTCCAAACTGACAAAACATCTGGCTGATAATAAGTACTTAGAAAGTATTTATCTTTCCTAATATCCTACTCAAAAAGCATTTATTAAAGATCTGTTGGACCTGGCCTAAATGCTCACTATGGAATATTGCAGAGAGCAATACATGTGTCCCCTTCTTATAGGCTCCTTTACAAGAAATGTGAGGCTTGGTCTGCATCTGAACAATTAAGAAATGATAAGTGTGGGTGCGTCCATAAATATTGTGGAGATGTATGAATGAGGAAAATTCAAATAGCTAGATTATAGCATAAGTTACCCATGTAGTAATCAATTATGAAGAGTTCAAAAACTATGGTAATATGGGGAAATTTTGTTAACGAAAAATGATAGCTTTGGAGTATAAGCAATAATTTGTTAATAGTAAGAATTGGTTGCTTAGCAAGAGGCGTCCCTGTGATACACAGACTATCCTGTTTTCTGGTTTACATTAGGAAGAGTTTCCTGTCAAAGTGTCGTGGGTATATGCTAGAGACAGCAAAAATGAAACCATGTTCCTTAGCTTTTAATGAAACATATCCTGGAGTTGTTAGAAGTCTAATTAAATAATTTCACACTAATGAAATGATTCATGAAAAAACATTTTCAATAATTACATAAGCTCCAAGGAACACCTAACCAATTGACACCTATTATGTGTATGCTTTGGGTCTAGTGCTAATAAGTAGCCTTGCCTCAAAAGTAGCCTAAGACAGTACCTGCTCTTGCAAATCTTATATCTAACTGGAGACAGAAGCCTGGTTAACTGACTCAATAATTAAGAATATAATAGCAACAAACCATCAGCTTCATAACTTTGGCAAGTAAAGGTATTTATTAGAGCCCTGTGTATTATAGTCCATATCATAAAAGGAGATAAATAACCAAGACAACACAACACAAGAACCCTGTTATTCACAAGGGACTGTTCTGAGCACAAGAGACACAGTAGTAAATAAGGCCAACATGGTACTTGCCCAGGAGAAAGATATAAAACAATTATTTACATACTTATGTGTTTATTTATTATTGGGATAAGTTCTATGAAGAAGGAATTCACTACCACCAAGAGAACATCTGTACTTAAACAAACTGGATTTACTAATATTACTTACTAGAGACCCGGTGCACGAATTTGTGCACGGGTATGGTCCCTAGGCCTGGCCTGTGATCAGGGCCATCTTCCCTGGCTTCCCGCAGCTGGCCCCACCCTCCGCTGCCACCCACCCCCAATTCCCCATTCACCATTAGGCAATCGGAGCCTGCCAGCTGGGGGGAGGGACCAAGAGGTTGGCCATTCTGTCTGCTCCCTGGCCCTGCTCCCCACCCTAGTTCCCCATTTGCCATTGGGTGATCGGAACCTGCTGGTCAGGAAAAGGGACCAAGAGGTGGTCAGTGAACCTCATAGTGACTGGCCATCTAAGGCTTGCCTGTGCCTTGGGCTGGCCCTGGGCGGCTGGGGGGCTGAGGGGACTGGGGGACTCTGGAGGCACCTGTGGGCACCGCCATCTTTGAGGATGTGGCAGTCAATTATCATATTCCCTCCTTATTGGCTATGGGTGCTGCCATCTTTGTGATGGCATGAGGGTTAATTAGCATATTACCCTTTTATTATATAGGATTGCAGCAAAGGAGAATACACACCATGGGGAACCTTGCACATCTCAGTAAGAGGGTGTTAGAAAGGACCTATTAAAGGAATTACCTTAGGTTGAGTCATTTTGGGGATGGCCCAAGAAATCAGTTTTACTCTAGATTGAGTTCTATCAGAAAATGGGGCCAAATCTATAACAATGTACCTCAGTAAACTTTATGTATCAGGAGAGCAGATGAGAACAAGGCGAATGTTGTAATTGGTAAAAATGCAATTCCCAGTTATATTAGCTGGGAGAGGGGAATGCTTGGTATTTTGTGAATTACATAGTGACTTTGTTTTTGTCAGTGCTTAGAAATAAGATATGAAGTGGTGTCTTTCTCTCTCACTTTATCATGGCCTCAGAGTGACTGTCTGATGCTCATGATCCATGAGATTGTTTATGTTCAATAGGAGAATGACTTGCCTAGCTGTGAGTGACAGGCCAGTTTCTAACAACACTACAGTCACATGGTAATTGTCAGAACAGTTCCCAGGTAGGAGGGCTTTTTTTCCCTTTCTCAAGTAGGAAACCAGATTTCCATTAGAAGTTGGTGATTTCACTTAGTAATACTTCAGAAGTTCTTATCCAGGCAGTTAAACATGCAAGTTTGAGGTTTCGATGAAGAAGGGTCTGAGCTGCAGGTATAAATTCAGGAATTATTATATATAGATAGTAGTTAAAGCTGGAAGATCCTTAGGGAGACAGTTTAGAATGTGGTTAATCTAAGATTCCAAGACTTCAACATTTCAAGACTGGGCACAGGAAAGAAAGTCAACAAAGCAACAGAAAAACTACAGCATGAGAAACTGGAGAAAATGAAGAGTATCGTTATGGTAGTCTACTGAAAATAGTTACTCTAAAAGAATGGCCAGCACTGCTAAATGCTTCGAAAAGGTCAGCTAAGAAAATGACCAAAATATTATTTATTTAGAGACATTGATGCCCTAGCTAACCTTAGCAAGGAATGCGATAGTTAAACAATGGCACTGATAAGAAGGTTGGAGTGGACTGAACAGGGAGTTAGGGGAGAAGTGTAGTGATTAGAGAGAGAGGAATGTAGAAAGGTGAAAATGTCAGTCTTAGAGAAAAGAGAGATTTGGGAACTTTAAAATGCTAATTGAAAATATTCAGATATAAGAGAACTAAAGCATAACAGCTTCTGTAAAATGATTGAGAAAATGGAAGGGAAGTGTGGGGAAACTGTAAGGATTAAGGGAGGAGAAGATAGGTGTGGATGCTGGTGGTGCTGGTTGGCCTGGATATTGAAGGATTTCTATTCTGAAACCTCCATCTTCTCAGTGAAATAGGGAGAGAAGAAAAGGATGGAGAGGTGTTTGGATTTTTAGGGAGAATAAAAAAAATAGATGATTTTAATTGTTTCATGTTGTAATTTCAAACAGAAGGGAGAAAATTCAATCCTGAGGATTATTTTCCACTTTTGTTACACTATCTTAATCTGAAAATTATTATAATTTAGGCTAAGAAGAGTTGTTTGCCTGTTGACAAATGTAACAAAAAGTCATGCATTTAAGCTGTTAGCCTCAAACCCACAAAATGGTTTACAGGCTGCTCTTAATGCATCCAACAGAAATCCTAAATCAAAGATAGTTTTGCTCTTTCCAAACCAGGAAATTGAAGATGAAATATTAGGAAAGGTTATTAGTACCAGAATTTCCTTCTCTCTTCATCTAAATATAATTTCATATTTTTCTATCCTTAGGGGAAATACTTCAAGTTTAGAGAGAACTGAATGAAAGCATGGTATGGCTGTCCTCTGCTTCTTTTCAGAGTATCAGTGAGGCTAGAGAATATGTTCATTTCAGAAGAAATCCATATTCAACTGTTCAAGGGACTTCAGAAAATCCAGCAACTGTGTGTGTGTGTGCGTGCGTGTGTGTGTGTGTGTGTGTGTGTACCTTCAATAAACTATTCTATGTCGTCTCTAGATACAAATGGCACTACAAAATCATGGCTCAAAGTAGGGTTTTTGTTGTTTTCATGATCATGCCTTGTTCTGCAGGCATATGTTTGTTACTATCTATACCATCAATTGGGAAGATTAACTTGCAGTGAGTATGTTAATAAAAAAAAAGACTTAATTTCCCCCTCTGCAATACAGTCTTAAATATAGTTTCAAATAGTCCCATGTACTACTGGTTTGAGGCAGCTCATAGCATTGTTTTCCTCTAGGCAGCTTTGTTTACCTTCTGGATCCAATCATCCAGACAGTAAACAGAGAGCTCCCAGCTGTCCCTTCTTCGTACTCTCAACTTTCTCAATCCCCATCCACCTCCCTGCTTTACCTTTGCTGCCTACCAGCTCCTGTCTACAAGCTCTTGTGTTAATATTAATAGAGAGCTAGCCTTGAAGTTCCTCTTTGATTTCTTCAAAGTAAATGTTTACTGGAATACTCCAGTCATATCCCCTATGTTTTTGTTTGGTTGGTTAATTTTGTTTTTGCTTAAGTTAGTCAAAGACAATTGATGTTGCTTATAACAAAAGAACCTTAAATATTATTGAAATCAATTTGTAACACTTTTCACATTTACAATTTGGGAAAAACAAGGCTTCATTAGTTGCTCAGCGAATAAAAAAATAAATTATTTGGCTGAAAATGATGACATTCTCAGAATAATTAGATTCAAGCCAGATATACTGCTGGGACACTTGCTAATTAACTAAACAAATCAGAGGGTAAACAAAACAGCTAGGGCCACTTCCTGTTAAATGTTTGCCTTTTGAGATTGATTTTCTTATTCTATTTGCTAGAAATTCCAGCTTGATTTCACTATAATACACTCTCAGAGTCTTCTCTGCTGTTTTCTTCTTCTTTCTCTCCTACTCCTCCTCCTCTCTGCTTCCCCTCCTCTTCCTCCTCCTCCTTCACTTTTGTGGCACTTATCATTACAATCTATTTTTCAATATCAGTATTTTCTGTTGGAAACTCTCAACTCCTCAAGGACCAAGCTCTTCTTACTCACCTATTATGTCCAGTTCTCAGGGTGCCTGAGAACACAGTAGACACTTAAGATAAGTTTAAAAAGTGAATAAGTGAACAAATAAATTGATTATTTAAAGGAAACATTTTCTCCTCATAGAGAATATTGGTCTCTTTGCATTTACCCTCCACTTGACAGTCATTCCCTCCAGTTCAGAGAGAATCCATTTAATTATTTCCACAGGTTATCCATCAAGTGCCTGTGTAACGCTTTGGACTTGGGTGGTAATAAATTCTACATTCCTCAAGAACCTTTTATTCTAGTTCTGGCCTTCTCAGCCTGGACCAGTATAGTGTACATGGATAGACTTTAGGGATTCATAAATCTCATATAGTATCTGCCTAAGTGCATTATTTTTCCTGGGAGGCAAATTCAGAGCTTTCATCAGATTCTCACTAGGAAATATCTAGGAATATCAGACACGCTCCTCTGCCTAACAGCTCCCATCTGAATCTTATGTATGCAAACTCCTGTGCTAACAAGAAGACAACAAAACACTCATCAAATAGTTAAATGGTAAAAGAAGCATCATCTGTTACTTAACCAATGGATCAGGAGACCTCAGTGTTTCTGGAGTGGAGAGGAAGGATGGATGAACAAGGATAAACTATTCTAGATATAATTAAACAGAGGAAGTAGAATTTGATACATGGTTTGGATTTAGATAGAGTGGAGGAAAGAAGAGGTGATTAGAGAGAAAGAAATCACAAGATGGAGAGAATATGGGAGATTGGTGAAAGGGCGAGGGCTAGGCCCTCCACCTTCCCCCAGGGTAAGGGCCATCTTGCCCCAGGGTAAGGGCTACGTCCTCCATCTTACCTTGGCCACGTGTTTGGCAAGGAGCTTCTTCCCGGAAGTCTAAGACTCTGCTAGCCACACCCAGGAACAAGACATCGACTTGCGCCTGGCCAATCGGCAGAGCACAGTCCTTTCTCCAACCCCTGCTATAAAACCCATCTCGGCGCGGGGTTCTATCTCTCAGCCACTTGGTTTGCCATTGTGTCAGTGAGTCTGGTGGACTGGGAGCTCAAGCTAGCTTGAAATACAGATTCTTGTGCTTTTGCATCGGATTGGCTGGCTCCCTGATGTGGTTTCTTGGGAATCTTGAAATCTGGGCATAACAATTGGCAAGTTCCATTTCTATACATAGTCAAATTCAAGTTAGAACGAGCCCTGTAGTGCTCTCAGTTGATAAAGGATCACTTGCTGGATGGCAAATATGAGAAAATATAGCAATGCACTGGCTAGGTACTATGGACATAGCGCTGACCTCAAAATGTTTTAAATGCAAGGATAGAAATTTTGATAGAAGCATACAGGAGGGGAACTTTACACAGGCTAGTCAAAAAATACTTCCTGTCACAAGATTAATCTGAATAAATCTCTGATAAATACAATTTACACAAAAGGTGAGAGGTAAGGAGAATAAATGAAATGAAGGTATTTTAGATAGAAAAAGAAACCCCACCAAAGATGTGAAAGCAGCTTATTGAGAATATGGAGCTACCAGTAATGGAGTTGCTTGGAGTGAAGAGGTATAGAGGCAAGAGCTGAAGAAATTGAGGAAGACTGGGAATACAGTTTTTATCTGGAAAGTCCAGGTTACTGCAAGATGTCCATTGTCTCATCAGTGGACTTTTGATTGCTCTTTCCTTATGATCTTAATCGATTTGTTGTTTTCTTTTAAAAATAAAAACCAGACAAACCTCACCCAGCTAGCATGGCTCAGGGGTCAAGCATTAATCTATGAACTAGGAGGTCACTGTTTGATTCCCAGTCAGGGAACATGCCTGGGTTGCAGGCTCAATCCCCAGTGGGGGGAGTGCAGGAGGCAACCAAACAATGATTCTCTCTCATCATTGATGTTTCTATCTCTCTCTACCTCTCCCTTCCTCTCTGAAATCAAATATATTTTTAAAAATCAGACAAACCTGCTTTTGTGTAAAAATTGGGCAGATCTTTTACTAAAATAACTTAATAAGGTCTTTGTTAAAAGCCTACTTGTTGTCTGGGCTGAACTCTATAATGAGAAAAGCTGAGTGAAACATATTGTTGGCCTTAAGCCTTAGAAAGAATGAACTCATCCTTATGAAATGTGACCCTGAAAGGCTGCTGGAAGAGTCAGGGGAACTAGGTTCTGGGTTCAACTGTAGGCCGAACTGGACACATTTCTATATCTGGGTTCCAGTTTGGCTATTAATAAAATTAAGGATTTTAATAAGAGTGGTAATCCCTAGTATTCTGGTTTTCACAGACTTGTCCTTCCAAAAAAGAGGAAAATCAATTGGAAATATTCATACAGTGTTAACGACTATTTTTTTGCATAAATGAAAAATTAAGCAAACAAACAAAACAGCAACAAATAAGTGTTATCAGCATCTTCCAAAAGAAAGAATAACATAACACCCGAATTATGAATAGAATTAGCTTTATTGATGAAGTCACTCCACCATCCCACTCTCCTTATTTTTCTTATTTTGTCTTGCATAGTTGAAACTTGGTCTTGCACAGGCACCCACTGGTTGACTCAGGTTTGGGAATCCCCATCTTAGTCCATCCAGGTTGCTCATTAGCTTCACCTGGAAAGATTTATAAATGAAAATTTCCATGCCCAGCCCTTCTCCAGGCCATAAAATTACATTTCTGAAGGTGAGGACCAGGTATCTGCATTTTTCCCTTCCTCCCCATGTGATTCCAATGTGTGGCCAGAATTGAGAAAACATCATCAACACCTCTAACGTCCTTCAAGCTATAAGATTCCTTCACATTTAACTTCTTTGAATTTCAGAAAGTCACACATCAGGTCGTTTATCTCTTTCATGTGATACCTTAGCAGAACTACTTTCATTGACTTATTTAATCTCCGTTTAAGGATTGAGAAAGTAAAACTTTGTGTTTCTAAATAATTTTATATAAGTACTTTTGATATCTTAAGATTTATATATTAAATCACAGTTCTTAAATTTTCATCATGTTTTGAATTCTTTGTTTCTGCTTGATTAATATCCTTGCCAAGAGCTCTCTTTGAAAAGTTGTAATTTATTTCACTTAAATAATTTTGGCTGTAAACACTTCATCCCAACATTCAAAGTTAATTACTATCATAAAGTGTCTGAAGTTGGAGGAACAAGTTCAAGTTAGAATTTAAATATTGGCTTTCTTTTCTAATTCATATTGCTTGAAGAAAGGTCAGAGGTAAGAGAAAATCATTTTTCCCTATTGAATAAGGTATATATTTCAGAGTCAGGTTGCTTGTTTTTGAGTAAGATAGATGCTTTGTTTTCTACATGCAGAAGGTTTGGGAGTTTATGAGACAATTTTAATTAATGGGCTCACTCAACCCTAAAATAAGTGTATTTGTCTTGTATTGTAGTAAAACATATCACAAGTATAAGGACTATAATATGGCTAATCCTAGTTCTTTTTAAAGAAAATACTGTTCTAATGGGGAAAATGTACCCTTTTCTAATGTGTAGTTAATAGAAAAATTGTTGGCAAAGTTATTTGATTTCTTTGAAATGACCACAATTTTCAGGAAGAAAATAGGGGAAAGTTATGTTTATAATTGAAATTAAATCTAAGTCTATGCCTCTAATTTTATTGTGATTGCAATTTTCTATTGTTCCATTTTCAAAGTTTTAAAAATGTGGTTTATAAATTTCATCAGTGTTTATGCTTAATCTTATTTACATAGTATATGTAAAAATCAACATTAAATTAGTATTTTTTTCCTCAAAAAGTTTATGCCTCCTCTCTAAGGCATCCATAATTTAGAGAGATAAAAAGATAAAGAAAATTTTACTTTGCCTTAACTTATGAGCTCCAACAAGGGGCAATATCCTAGAAGTATTGGTCCACTTGTTACAAACAAGTAAGCAAATATTTCTTGGTTATTGTGCATATCATGACTAATGAGCCTAATTAAATCTTTTGGTTTGGTGGAGAAGGAAATTCAAGAAAAATTAACTAGTCCATGTTTTCTGTTTGATGATATTCGAACTTGTATGGCTATGACTCACAGACATATTTTACTTCATGACTCAATACACAGATATGCATGTACTAAATATGTACATAAAACTATTTAAAGCTATGGTATTTTCTATTCTAATCTAATTTTTAAATATTTAATTCCCTAAATTAATTCCATTACCTACTGGCAACTTGTCACCTCAGTTTGTAAAGTGCTGTTTTATCTTTAAGTTAAACACTCCTTGGAAAATGACCTAGACTATATTAGTTTAGCTTTTCAGAGAAAAGCCTTCACAGTATTTTGATGTTTAGGCATATTTTGTGCATAATTTGTTTACATGTCATAAATAGACTTTAATGTCTCCCTCTCATAAGTATTACTGCTTAAACTTGAACTGGGACACAGCTCCCAAGACTGGGTTTCCATGAGGAATGACATTGATATGGCCCTGAGCTATAGAACAGCTATAATAGCTCCAGGGTCCCAATACCTGTACCTACTACATTTCCAGAACTTGTGAGTTTTATAACTGGCAGTAATTGAGACTGTGTGTGTGCCAAGTACACCAGACACTGCTCTGTCTCTATGTGCTGACTATCCCTTCAATTCACAATAATGATGTTCTCAGCTCTGTGAGGTCCCACGGAATGCCCTGGCTTTACAGGGCCTGTCTCCCACCTTCACAGTCTCAATTCCTCTGTTCTGTTTTGTACTTGCTTCCTATATCTTGGAAGTGTGACTCATGCTATCATGACTTCCCCTGACCAGGGACCCTTGGAAGTCACATCTCCCACCTGTCTTCCTAGTGGACAGCTCCCTCCTACGCCCACCACAGTAGGGTGATTGGAAGGGACTGCTTACAGAAATGTAGACAGAAAGAAGTGTGTCATCTTTCCATATCTGGTCAGTCTTTGTCTTGATTGCTTTATCTTCTTTCATACACACACACACACACACACACACACACACACACACACCTGCAGGTACTGACGACTGTGGAAACATTTTCTGATTTTGTGTAACTATATCTTTCATTGAATGATGTTTGAACAGCAGATTGGTCTCTGCCTTCACAAGATGTCTTCTTATGAGTTGGCTTTGAACCATTTGCTCTCTCAGAATTCTTGCAGCTTCTTGGGCCTTTCTTCCAGTTCTGTTTTTGTTCTGCTTACTTTGAAACCTAAGGGCACTGATGACTAACCTCAGGCCAGGGTTCCTAAGTCTCAGGAAGCTCTTTTTCTGACTGAAGGAACTCGGCATTATCTCTGGCTTTGACCTTGGCTACTCCTATGGGCTATGACCAGGATCAGATTGTTAGTGTTGACCACACAGAACATCAGGAGCCCTAATTATACTGGAGAGCACTCCTGAGGCTGGTATACCATCCACTCATTTACTACTGAGTCCTTTCTATTTAGGCTTTCAGTAAGCTGGAGAAACAAAGTACATTGGCCACTATTTCAAACATTTATTTCTCAAGAAATAAATTTAAAAAATTTATTTATATTTATTTAGAGGGACTTAATTCTGATTAAGATGAGGCAAGATGACACCATAATAGTTAGTTGAGCTGCATAATGTCAAATACAAAAAAAATGACGGATCATTTTCCCTTTTTCTTCACTTACATCTCTAAATTCTTGTTATTCATTTTTCTTCCTACTCATGCCCATTCATACCTCCACAGACCTACCATCACAGCCTTAATTCATTCCCCCATTCCATCAGCTGATACCTTGACCCTTGCAATTACTTTTAAACCAACCCTTCCACTTTGTTTTACCCACTGTTCTAATTCACACTGATTCTAAATTGATATTTCTACAAGTTATTCTATGGATGAAGTATCCAAAAGGGAATGTAGAAAGGAGATTCATATAATCAATGACTATGATGATTATATCTATTTCCCCTTTTGGCCCCTGAGAATGGGCAGTCACTGAGTATCACGGCCATCTCTTCATAAGAGGAGTTAGTCATAAATGACAACTCAGATTTGGAGTAGTGCACATGGGAAAAAGACATATCTAAGAAAATGGATTTCTTCCTGTGATTATGAATGATTTCTTTCCCATAACATTGTGGGTTAAACTTTGGACTGAGATACCACTGAAACAAAATCTTAAGGACACATCTAAGAAGATCAGATGGACCATTTCTCTCCTATTTTGAATTTTTAAATGGCTCATAACCTTCGATAAAGAGAATTAATCTACTTTTGCATGGTCTGGTAGGTCACTCAAAGGAAGAAAACATGACGGGATCAACATGGGAAAGGAGATTTCTCTCACCTCATAGGTTCACTGCTCTAATGGTATGTGGTGTCAGTCTATTTTAGATGGAACTAGAGTTGGAGTGGGGAACAATAACTGCAGATGTAAGATGGTGACACCAAAGAGCTGAGATAAAGCTTAAGGAGGGTAAAAGAAGCCAAACACATAGGGAGAATTCTGTGGAAAGAAAAGTTCAGAGAGGAAAAACATTGCTCAGCTCTGTTCCTTCTCCTCTTTCAAAACAGAAGAGAGGGAACTATGGCACTATCAAAATAAAAAGAACACATAATTTTTGTCCTAGCTATTTCATATCTAAGAATTAATTTTATTTATATACTTGTGTAATGAAACAGATATGAATATGAATATTTATTGTAGTATTTCTTGATATGAGGAACTCTGAATATTGGAACATTGGGTAGGTAAAAATAACCAAATAAATACATCTGCACAGGAAAGGATAAAATTATGCAGAACAAAGTTGTTCTGCAAAAGAAAAACAAAAGGCTGTGAATGGCTCAATCATTCTGTGAAACTACTATGAAAATTAAATTTTGATTTTATTTCTTTTATAGTCTCAAATATTAGAAACTTCCTATGAACAATCATTGGACCTACACAGCATTCCCTAGAAAGCTAACAACTTTTTACAAAAGAGTAACAAAAATTTATTTATTAAGGTGGTGGATTTATTTAAATTCCAGTTTCCTCTGTGGGTTTGTCAGACCTGGATGACCTCGGTAGATCCACAAGACAAAGCCCTGTATCTGTCACATAATGACTAAAAATAATTATGTTATTATTTACTCAGAGACTCCAGTTTGTCAAAATATATACACAGACTAAATTCTTTCTTGACTCCATTTTAAAGATTGAAAAACTTTTAAGTCTTTTTGCACTTCCCATTGACAGTTGAACACATTGAAAAAAGAGCAGTGTCATTTTGTCCCTGCCAATTTTATAGAAAATAACAAAACAATACAACAGCTGTCAACCCAGTACCTTACACTTTCGATCTCTTTTCAAATAACAAGGGAATAAAATAATGTAACAACCATAGAGGAGACGTAATGAATTTTGAATTTGTGATTACATATTCAAAATTGAGGTAAACATACACACAAAAAAATTAATGAAACTATTTTAACATATTGAAGTTCTAGGCCCATTCAGACCCACTGTTCAAGTTACCGAACCTGTGACAGTTTCTCTTTCTATAATATGTCTCTTCTCAAATGCTGCCGAAAATCAATAAAGAAATCATTCAGTTTTTTTCCAGAGACTAAGAAGACAATCGTTCAACTCTCTTTCTTAAACATGTTTCAGGAAACAAGAAAATTAAATAGTAAGGTCTAATATTTTCAAAATTTTATAACTTTTGTTATTTTTCTTTCCTTGCTATACTAGCTAAGATTCCAGGATAATGTTGAATCTATGTAATCAAGTGGAGGATATCCTTGTGTTTTCCTACAGTCCAAGGATAATTTATAAAATTTATGCCTTTAAGAATAAAGATTGGGATAGATTTTCAATGGATGTGCATTCATGTATAGAAAATTATGTGGGTAATGTAGGAAGAAATTTAAATAATATACATACAAAGACTTAGAATTATTTAGAGAATATGGAAAGGTGTCTAAGATCAATATATAGAACCAATTATTTTCCTATACATGTATAGCAAGTAGAAAGTGAATGCATACTCAGACTAAAAATTCACCCAATACCTAATAAACATATCATACTTTAACATACTGTACTATAATTGCAGAACAGCAAAACTGGTATCAAAAAACCTTCAAAGCTATCCAACAATAAAAAATAACAAAAGACTGCCTATGAAAGAATACATGTCTTTATTTAAGGACATTAAGGAATTGTACTTGCTCAATAAACACTCCAAAGCCATAAGACAAGACATAATAGAAAAAAATGAATAATAATATTTAAGCAAGTTGTAAATATCTTTCTAAATCTAAAATATCAAACTAATTTAAAAAACAAGAGTTATGAAAGGGCTAGACATGAAAAATAGGAAAATCTAAGTGTAAGTCCATATAGTTGCAAACTAAATTAGTGTAATAAGAAGCCTGGATAGGGTGGAAATGGGAATTGATTATAAAAGAAGCACAAGGAAATTTTTGAGGCTGATTAAATATTTGCTATCATGATTATGGTGATCGTCTCACAGGAATATACATATGTGCCAACTCACCAAATTGTACTCTTAAGATATACGCAGTTTATTGTATGCCACTTATAACTCATTCAAGTTGTAACAATTTTTTTAAATCCATAAAACTGTTACAGAAATGCCTACTATTGTAAAATTAGGGTGAACCTTTTTTGTGTGGCTCGAATTGAAGCCTTCTATCCTATAATAATACCTAGAGGCTTGAGCCCATAACTTCAAGGACTTCTATCATTCTCTTTATTTGATTTCTTTCTTGATAGCATAGATTCATAGAAATAGTGCTAATATATACAGTTCCTATGCCTCTAGACTTTGAATGTCTGTTTTTTATTTAGACTTTGGGGAACTAGCGAGAGTGTATATGTCTGTGAGTCTGTAGGCAGAGGAGAGAAATATGGAAATTCTTTGTCTGATCCAAATCTCTTAGATGGTTTTTTTTTCCTTTAACATACTTTGTGTATTCTCTTCTCAACCTAAACAAGTGCTCTTAGATTCTTGATACGAAGCACTGAAATATAACTGTTTTTGAACCACAAAATTATAGATCAGCATATTGTATGTGGCTCATGGGAAGATGATGTTATTATCAGTGATTATGTAGAGAAAGACAAGCAGAAGAAATGCAAATGAAATAAATTACAGTACTTTGGTCTGCTGGACTGAATTCTGCTTTATGCTTTTTATAAATAGCTGAAGACACATCAGAACAGGTGGCACTGAAAGACGGGTTTGCAGGCTGCACATTTTGGAAATGCACAAATCTCCAGAGTATATGTGAGTGTGTGAAAGGGGTGTGTGTGTGTGTGTGTGTGTGTGTGTGTGTGTGTGTGTGTGTATGCTTCTGGGAATGCTGAACTACCAGATAAGATGAGGAGTTTATCTAGTTGGAAGCCCTAGAAGTAAGTACATGGTATTTAATTTCAACCCTTTTGAAAACACCAGAGGATATTCTAAAACCTTTGGAACATGAGTCATTATTTATGTGAGCAGAATCTACATTTTCTAAACAAGCATAACATGTTCTATCAGATTTATTATATTTATTTTGGTTTTGCTTTTATTATCATTTGTATTCATCTCTCAGAAATGCTACTCAAATAATTAAATTAAAACTAGAGGTAGAAAAGTACAAAGGTCCATTATCTTAGAATGTATATGTTTCTATACATGCTTAACTGTGATGAACACCGCAACTGGGAAAGGGACATGTGGAGAGGTACTCCAGCCACTCTCATCAACAATGCACCTTCTTATTGGTTCTACATAATATTCCAATTTCAGTGCTAGCATACATTTGTAGACCTACAAAAGTTTATTGAACACCTTTAATACCTGAAATAAAGTATATATGTTGTCAAACATCAGTGACAATTCCATAGGTTTGATAATTATTTAAAATAATTACTTTTGCCCTAGCTGGTTTGGCTCAGTAGATAGAGCGTCAGCCTGTGGACTGAAAGGTCCCAGGTTCAATTCCGGTCAAGAGCACATGCCCAGGTTGTGGGCTCGATCCCCAATGGGGGGCGTGCAGGAGGCAGCCGATCAATGATTCTCTCTCATCATTGATGTTTCTATCTCTCCCTCTCCCTTTCTCTCTGAAATCAATAAAAATACATTTTTTTTAAAAAAATACTTTTTCTCAAGATAGAAAATCAAGAAATACAGAGTATCTTCTCAAGGAAAGATCAACTACCAAAAGCTTTTCGTAAGACACACGTAATGTTTGCCTAAGAAGTCCTAATCAGAACTCTCCTTTCTGCAATGAAAGTATACCTCGTCCTACCTGTTTCTTAAGGTTCTTAGAAGGCTCAGATAAACTGATGTATTTAAAAGTGTTTAGCAGAAAGCTTATTTAAGCTGTCAATTTGCATTACATGATTTAGATAAGGATTAATTCAGCCATTAAACTATACCTCCCAACTACTATCTGCTAAATATAACAAGTCAGAACACGTCAGAAATGATTGTTTAGCTTTTGTCGGTATACTCCAGTGCTTCGGTGGAGGTCATATCCTGCACATAAACTCTAAAAAGTTCCGCAGCATAAATGTATCAAGATTTTGGGAAAGATTGAAAACAGTCCTACCTTCTAAGCTTGTATAGGAAGGCTTAGCAGGAAAGCTTTGTTCTTTAATTGCTTCCATAAACTTCCATAATTAAGGAAAATATTGTTTCTCTTTTAATACAATATTGTATGAGTGGCTCCTGTATATACTCTGCATGTGTTTGATTAATCTCTTTTTACTTTTGAATCCACAATAATAATGATGTGCTAATTCCTTCTGGATATTTGATGAGAAGCCTTTAGAGATTCAAAGGTTGCTATGGAGCAGGTGAGGTGTAAAATCACTTTGGATAAACCTATTGCATGCATCAAAATTGATGTACTCATTGATATGGCAATCATAGAATCTCAATTAATCCTTCTCTTTTCCTTTTATTCTTCTTCATTTATATGTTGGGTTATATTGATTAAGCCAGTTTAGTTAATTATCAGGAAATGTCCATGGGGATTGAGGCAACCAATATGACTATTTTTAGGTGAATTGACAAGATATTTTGGCAAACTTCAGTATGCCACGATTCATACTGATAGTCCTCTTTATTTTAAAGAGAGGTAGTCAAGAAAGTGCCACTGGCAGACTCAAAGATAACACTCTAAATGCAATATTTCTTGAATTCCCCAAGGAGCACATGTCTTGAGAATTATATAAATTGGTGACATTTCCCCTTCAGAATTGTTCAGATGAACGCCAGAGCTCAACCTGTTTGCTTCTTCATTTTCTGTGGCATGCTGCCAAGGTCCAGTAGGCAATAAGAGAATATTAAGGTGACCTATTAAGGTGACCCAACTTCTATTTAGAACTGTCACCGTTACTGGGTACTAGTGACTATCACTGATTCAGAGGTGAGTTGGGGTTTCAGACCTTCCTAATAATCTACCTCTAGGAAGAAGGTAGAAACATCTTTATGTTCAATGACCCAGATTACTCCTCAAAGGATATTAAAGTGATGTGATTTTATTCATTATTCATAAATAATTTAAACCATATAAGTACCCCACATAAATTCAATATTTAGATATATGCTATAATATAACTTGCTGCTTACTTCCTGCTATACTTTATGGTTCATCCATCCATGCCTTATGAATATCAATAGAAACACATCTACACTAATAAAAGAGAAACATGGTAATTAGCATACGACCGCTACCCTTCCCATTGGCTAATCAGCATATCCTTATGCAAATTAACTGTCAGCCAAGATGGCGGCCGGCAGCCATGCACTGAAGCGAACAGGGAGGCTTGCTTGCTCCAGTGACTGCAGACTCCAACGTTCCCCGCCTGAGTTGCCGGCCTCTCAGGTGCAACTCTAAGCAACTATGTACTATGTTGCAAATATAGAAGCTAAACAAAACCCCAGAAACCGGCAGCCAGCCGGACCGCAACATTGTATCAATGTTTTCAGCAGCGAGGCCTCAGAGCTAAAGCTGGCCCAGAATAGAAAAAAAAAGAAAGAAAAAAAGGAGCGGTTGAGAGCTTCAGGACCCACCAGCCGGAAAACAGCCCTCAGCCCCTCAGCCAGCCTGGCCAGGCACCCCAGTGGGGACCCCCACCCTGATCCAGGACACCCTTCAGGGCAAACCAGCCGGCTCCCACCCCAGTGCACCAGGCCTCTATTCTATATGTACTTTTCTACCTCTATTCTATATGCCTCCCGACACCGGGATCAGCGGAGCTTCGAGGCCTCCCGGCACCGGGATCAGCGGGACAGGGGGCAGTGCCCAAACCCACTGATCGCCCTGCGGCTCTGTGTGTGACAGGGGATGGGGCCACAACCTCCCTATCCACCCTGCTCTGTTTGTGACAAGGGAAGGCGCCCCAATCCCCTGATCGGCCCTGCTCTGTGTGTGACACGGTGCCGCGCCCCAAGCTCCCCCCCACCCCATGGGCCCTGCTCTGTGTGTGACAGGGTAGAGCCATAACCTCTCCATTGGCCTGGGCGCTGAGTGTGACAGTGGCAGCGCCCCAACCCCCTGATCGGCCCT
>NW_005871078.1:5354339-5487679 GCF_000147115.1 Myotis lucifugus
GATCGACCTGCTCTGTGAGTGACAGGGGGCAGCACACCAACCCCTTGATGGGCCTTGCTCTGTGAGTGACAGGAGGCAGTGCCCCAACCCCCTGATGGGCCCTGCTCTGTGAGTGACAGGGGGGAGCTCCTCAACCCCCTGATCGGCCCATGCTCTGTGCGTGACAGGGGGTGGCGCCGCAACCTCCCTATCGACCCTGCCTTGAGTGTGACAGGGGGCAGTGCCCCAACCCCCCAATCGGCCCTACCCTGAGCGTGACTGAGGGTGGCATCGCAACCTCCTGATCCGCCCTGCTCTGTGCATGACGGGGGGCGGCGCCCCAACTCCCCAATCAGACTTGCTCTGAGCCCGACCAGGAGCTGCACCTAGGGATTGGGCTTGCCCTCTGCCACCCGGAAGCAGGCCTAAGCCAGCAGGTCGTTATCTCCTGAGGGGTCCCAGACTGTGAGAGGGCACAGGCCGGGCTGGGGGATGCCCCCTCACTCCCCCCCCAAGTGCACAAATTTTTGTGCACTGGGCCTCTAGTGCATAATATATTTAAATACTGCCTCCAATGATCTTCTTAACCCTTCCCCATCTTTTTTAAATATATTTTTATTAGTTTTAGAGAAGAAGGGAGAGGGAGAGTTAGAAACATTAATGATGAGAGAGAATCATTGATTGGCTGCTTCCTGCAGGCCCCATACTGAGGACTGATCCTGCAACCCAGGCATGTGCCCTTGATGGGAGTGGACCCAGGACCCTTCAGTCCACAGGCAACACTCTATCCACTGAGCCAAACCAGGTAGAGCAAACCTTCCCCATCTTCATTCTATTTTCTAGCTCCTAATCAACAGTGCTCATTTCTATCCTAGTTCTGCCCAGACTCCGGTGTTTATTTTCGGATAGCCTCTGTCCTAAAACCAATGGGAAGCAGAGGATTGGAATACTAACAATCTTAATGCTGCCGAGTAAAAGATGCTCTTAATTAGTCATGACTGCTCTCATAATGGGTCTGTCCCCTCTCTCACCTAGAAAGAGTCCAAATATTGACCTGGTTCTTGTCACATGCTTAAATATCATCCCATCTCTTACCTCTAAAACTCATCCAACTGATTCTGATTCATATTCCGATGTACACCAGATCGAACCAGAGCAAGCCTTGTAGGGACAGGGAAACCTGAGAACATTCTGGCCATGTTTCTGTCCCCCTTCTCATTGTCTATCATGATCTTGGGAACCCTAACTTTGAACTTTGTTTACTTCATCACTGGTTACTCGTTCTCTATCATGTTCTTTTTCTTTTCTTGCATTGAAACCCTATTTTTTAGGAAGTGATTTGATGATTTGTTGTGCTTAATTGTCCTACCATATATCTTTGTTAGGTCAAGGTCATGTTGTACTGCGCCATTTTTTAAAAGTTATGCTGTAAAAAAAGTTAGGCTAAGAGGTATTGGGTTAAAATTAACTGTTATATGCAAAATACTACCTATTTTTTAAATCAGATTCCTATGAAATGCCCATAAAAGCAAATCTATAGAGACAGAAAGCAGGTCAGTCTTTTTCTAGGTTTGGGGATTGACTATACAAACAGGTACAAAGAAATATTTGGAGGTAATGGAAATATTATAAAACTATTTTATAATGGTTGCACAATTCCATAAATTCATGAAAAGTAATAACTTAAAATAGGTTTTAAAAAGTTGTGTTTTTTTATTTCAAAAGGATGAACTGCTATTAGTGGAATTTCAAGAACAAAAAGTGGATACATTTTATGGCATGAAAGTGATACCTCAATAAAGCTATAAAATAAATAAATATCCAGCAACAAATAGGTTATTGGGAGGCAGAAATAGAACAAGATTGCCAGTTATTGAAGTTGGTTGATGCATAATGGGGATTGACCTTAGTATTTAGCATTTATGTTATTTTTACACTTAAATGTGAGGCAAAGAAAGGTAAAATTAGGAGACTGTAATCACAGCAAAGACATTGAATATAAATCTGGATATTTTTAACACTTGCTTTCTTCCTAATGTGCTTTATATAGATTTAATATTAAGGGTAATTTTCAAGTAATCTCCTATTTCCCCCTCATTATTCAAGGTAGGTTATTAGTGTCTGCTTCTAATCAAATTTCAGGACTTTTCTATTCTGAGTCTCACCAGTTAACCCCTCCTCCCTCCATGTTTCTTTTGTATGCATTTCTTTGGTCTGATGACAAATAGCACTCTTTTGAATTTATGTTGGTGGCACAAGAGCAAGGAAACTTTCAATAAGTGTGTCATTCAGCTTTTAATGTTGTTATTATGCTTATGCTGCCCAAAGAACCCAGGAAAGGACCTAGGATTTGTAGAGTAGAAATCAGAGCTATGAGCAAAGAAAAAACAACAACAACACTAACACAATTTTTGTTTCAAAATACTGTATATGCAATTCAAATTTTGACATATTGACAAGATAAACCTTAGTCAACATAATTTTAGAAACTATAGTGACATTTCTAGATTTATTTGCATATATTGTACTAGAGGCCTGGTGCACGAAATTCTTGTAGGGGGTGTAGGGGGGTGGGAAGGGGGTGTAGGGGGGCGGTCCCTCAGACCGGCCTGCACCCTCTGGCAATCTGGGACCCCTTGGGAGATGTCCCTGTGGGATCAGGCCTAAACCAGCAGTCAGGCATCCCTCTTGCAACCCGGGACTGCTGGCTCCTAACCACTCGCCTGCCAGCCTAACTGGTTGCCCCTAACCACTCTGCCTGCCTACTTCATTGCCCTTAACTGCCTCTTTGCCTACCTGCCTCATCGCCCCTAACCACTCTGCATGCCTGCCTGATCATCCCTAACCACTCCTATTGCCTGCCTGATCACTCCTAACTACTTGCCTACCTACCTGATTGGCCCTAACTGCTCGCCTGCCTGCCTGGTCGCCCCTAACTACTTGCCTGCCAGCCTGATTGCCCCTAACTGTTTGCCTGCCTGCCTGATTGCCCCTAACCACCTTTGCCTTGGCCCCTGCTGCAGCGGCTTCATCCGGAAGGACATCCAGAATGATGTTCGGAAGGTCGTTTGGCTGTCTGGTCTAATTAGCATATTATACTTTTATTATTATAGATGAGTGAAAAAATCATTTAAAGTTTGTATTGATAGGGTTATAGGCTGAGGTAGATGAACAGCTTCAGTAGCTTCCCATGTCCTACCTTTGAACAGTTTTCTAATATTTATCTGTTCAAGTTGTTCTTGGACAAAGCTCTGATCTCTCACTAGCTGCTCTTTCAAATATTCCCAGGGATGTTAGTATGTTCATTTCTACAGCTACTCCTTTCCAGGGTGATTTTTACAAACTTCTTTCTTGTAGGCAGCTGCTGATAATGGCACACCAAGTTAAGAGTAGGCAGATGGTTGGAGCACATTGGATAATCAGATGAATGTGAGTAGGAACCACTGGTGTTAAATAATTATTTTAAAAATTACTCTATGTTCTTCCTTTTGTTTTATTTTTTTACTCTTAGCTAGTTTAAAGCATTAGTGATTTAGAGATCTTCCTGTCCAAAAGTCCATCAATTTATCATTTAAAATTAGTCTTTATTAATAAACACAATGGTAAATAAACATATAAAAAGATATACAATAAAAATAAAATATTCCTCCCACCCTAGTCTCCAGTCTTATTTTCCAGAAGTGCAGGCTCATTTACATATTTGCCAAAAATCAAAAATATTTTGTTATATATTTAATAATAGATTTTTAAATTATTTTATGTCAGAAAATTCAAATTAACAGATTCCTTTGAATAGCTGAATTCACTATATAGATGTAACAATGAGTTTTTAAACCGATATTGTGTTATTTTGGGCAGCTAGGTTCCACTTTTCTTTCTTCTTCTTCTTCTTTTTTTTTTTTGCTATTACAACAATATTTTGTACATTTATTGAATTCTATAGCTAATGCAAATTTTCCCTCCACATGCTACATGCATTTAGGCTGTACTCTTGTCCGTAGTGTATAAGAGTTCTAATTTTCCCAAACCCTTAACTGTGCTAAAAACATACGATGTTTAGATTTAATAATGTATTTAAGATTTCAGGGATTTTTTTTCTCTGTAAAAAGCATTACTTTCTCCTTCAATTATAAGGCGAGGCTTTGCCTATTTGTTTTAAGAAAGCTATAAGAGAACTGCTTTTGTCTTTACTGGAAAGGTTCATGGCAAATCAGAGCTGCCTCTGAGAACAATGTGAAAAGTCAGATAAAATACCAAAATTCATCATTTCCGGGTGACTGACACTGAGGAGCTAGCGAGGAGTGAAAAGGCAAAGACTCCAGGCAGAAAGAAGCTCAGAGAACGGAGAGAATGCTCCACCACTCCCGCTCTGGCACACGGGCTGATTCTGGGCATTGGCAGCACAGGCAGAACCCACACTTCATGTGAGTTTTGTGAAGCCAGGACAGCTTTTGACAGAGCTGGCGGGCATCTCAAGCACATGGGCCATTGTACTCTCAGGAAATTGGATGTTCTCGACCTGCACAGGATGGGAAACTAAAATCCTAAGCAGAAAGCTTCTGAAAAACAGTGCGCAATATCCAGCCATTTCACAAGACAAAGATCTGAGTCCACGGCCAGCTGGGCAGGGCAGTAGAGAATATACAAGGATCTTAGCTGAAAAATCTAATGGGCCAGGGATGAACCGAGGTGCCCTGAACTGCTACAAGAGAATGACACAGTGGGCCTGACCGGCGTGGCTCAGTGGTTGAGCATCGACCTACGAAGCAGGAGGTCATGGTTCAATTCCTGGTCAAGGCACATGCCCAAGCTGCGGGCTTGATCCCTTGCGGGGGACGTGCAGGAAGCAGCCAATCAATGATTCTCTCTCATCATTGATGTTTCTGTCTCTCTCTCCCTCTCCTTTCATCTCTGAAATCAATAAAAAATATAGGTATTTTACAAAGAATGACACAGTGGGATTTTTATAAGGACCACACAGTACTTAAATTTTTATTTTCTTTCATTACATTCATTTGAATGTTTGTTTATTTATCTTTAATTTTCTGTTCAGGTATAGAATACATGAAGGAAAGTTAGAATACTAAGTTGATGTCATCAACACATGGTATTGGAACAAATGGAAATCCATATGTAAAAAAATTAATTCAGATTTATACTTTATGCCATTTGCAAAATATAACATTAGGTGGACCATAGATCTGAAAATGTACATCAAAATCATAAAAGGGGGGAAGGGTAGAGTTTATCTAGGTGATGAAATTTAAGTTATCAGCACAATATAGACTTTTATAACTATAAGCTTATGTAAGTCTCATGGTAACTACAAAGCAAAACTATTCATTAGTAACAAAAGATAAAGAGAAGGGAAACGAAGCATACAACTGAAAACACGTCAGTTCACAAGAGGAAGACTGCAAGAGAGGACAAAAAGAAGAGGGAACTGTGAAACAGCCACAAAACAATGACATTAGTAAACTCAAATTTAGCAGAAGGGAGACAATAAATATCAGAGCAAAAATAAATAAAATAGAGACCAGGAAGACAATTGAAAAGATAAACAATGATGGTTTTTCTAAAAGATAAACAAAATTGATGAGCCTTTTAGCTAGACTAATGAAAAAAGACAGAAGACTCAAATAAAATCAGAAATGAAAGAGGAGACATTACAACTGATACAACAACTGATATGTGTGATCACAGAGGAGAATGTGGGAACTCTCTGTACTATCTGTTCAGGTTTTCTATAAATTAATAACTGCTCGTAAAAAGAAAGTGGGGAAACAATCCTTGTCATGGTGTTGTTTCAAACTTGTTTCTCCTATAGTGTGTCTTATTTCAAGAAAATCCTATCACCTATTCAATTGCACAAGCAAGAAAGCAGGCATTATTCTTGACACCTTCCCATCAATCATTCTCTGTATTCAATTCAGTATCATGTTTTAATACATTTCACTTCTTAAAAATCTTATAAACCTATCTTCTTCACTCGCTGTCCACATCTAACAGCCACCACCTGTGGCCATGCTGGGCCAATTGAAAGAGCCTCTGCTACATACACCTTGCAGCCTCCTATCCTCCCTTTGTACAATGCCAATGGAGTAATCTTTTCAAGAAGCAAATGATGTCATTCTCTCCTCTCACAACCATTTAATGATTCTCTGGATAAAGGCCTCACTGATATATATATATGTAAAATAGAGAAATATGCTAATTAACTAGGACACTGTAACGGGTCAACTAGACAGGAGGTTGCGGGCACAGCGTCGGGGGTGGGGTGGCAGGGGCCTCCGTGCACCTGCACTGGGGGAGGGCCTGATCATGAGCGGCCTCAGCTGCTTCAAGGGCCGGAGAGGGAGGCAGGGCCAGACCGGAGGGTTGGGTGGCGCACGCAATTTTTGAATTGCGCGCTGGGCTCCTAGGAATATTATAACTTTCTTGATCTTTCATTTAGCCAAACTGACTTTTCTTATAAATCTTGTACTCTTTCATTTCTCTTCGACCACAGAAACATTGCACATGCTGTGAACTCCAATAAATGACTTTATTTTTTCCTCTGCCATTTCCTTTGTTGAATTTTATGCAACAGTTTAATTTATTGATGCACCAGTGCTATTTTGCGACAACATGGATGGACCTGGAGAGTATTATGTTAAATGAGATAAGCCAGTCAGAAAAAGACAAATACCATATGGTTTCACCTATATATGGACTCTAACAAAATAAACTAACAAACAATATAGAAACAGACTCATAGCTGTCATAGGGGGAAGGGGAGGAGAGCTGGGAGATAAAAGTGAAGGGATTAAGCTGTGTGGCGGGGGCGGGGGGGGGGAGCTCGGTGGCCAGGGAAGATGTTTTGTTCCAAACAAATGAAAACCACTATTTTCTAAATTAATTTCACTCATTTTCTATTCTAAGTTTTTGTGTGCATGTATGAGAAATGAAGTGATAGTTGTATTTGTGTTGGCTCCATTTGCAGAAAAATTTCTCTAATTGTTAAATAATATTAGTTGTTGGCAATCAAGAAATGTTTCAAACAATAAATTCATCAAGTTAAGGCTACCAATAGTTGGATTTATTTGGACGCTCATTTTGTTAAAGGTAAAATATGTAACATTAACATTATTATAAATGTATACACCCAGTTAGGTAAAGTCCTCCTTGAAAATATTTTACTGCTTGAAGGAACTAAATAAGGTAGAGTTACAAGACTGTCAGAAATTCATGCACATGCATACACACATGATAAAGCTGTATAAACATAAAATAAGAGTAAGGAGTTTTCAAGTAAGTATTGATTGTTGAGCTCCTTTCACAAATAACTTAAAAACTAGTCTCGTAGTTATATAGCAAGTAATTAAGAAGCAATGTACAGATGCCACAACATCTGATAGAAATCCTATTAAAAAGAATAAATCAGGAAATTGAACCAAGTGAGAAGAATGGGATTTATAGGTATTGAAAAAACCTATTAATCTATTTTTTACTTTTCCTAAATAATTATTGACAAGCCATGGCTATATAACCAAAGGGAAAAAAAAGATACTATCCATTTAGTTGAACATATAACATATATAACAATTTAGCTTTTCCCTGTATCTATTTAAGAAATTGGCATGATTTTGTCAGTGATCAAAAGAGCCCATAGCTTAAAGCATCTTTTTTTTTTTTTTAACATAACTCCTAATTCTTGGAATGACTTGTCTATAATAGATGAAAAAATATTTGTTTTAAAATGCAGCTTTAATACCCATGGGTCTTTCCTAAATTACTACTAAATTAGTACTGAGAAACAATGTTATGTGATGTAAAATAGATTATACTGTAACCATAATTAAATTTGGAGATAATTAAAATACAGTAAAGAATTTTTAATAAGTTGCTTTGAATAAAATAGCTTTAAAATTATTCAACATATCATATGTGTGTATATAGAAGTGAAGTGTGGTTTAACGTTAAAACCTGACTAGGTCATTCTGTATTAACACAAATCCCCAAATCTCAGAGGCATAAATAACACAGCAGAATTCCTTCTGGACAAATGAAAATGAATTTTCTGAAACATAGGATTCTTAAATACTGACAATCTTTTTCTATAAAAAATCATGTTTTTTTCTCTGAATTATCTGCTGTGAGAGAAATGGATGATTATCACATTGAGCTTTCTGAAACAGTTTGCATGTAGCATTGAGACTAGAATAGTATAGCTGACTGTTTAACTCTACAGATACTGTTGGTTAGATAGTAAATTGCTACAATCTTTCCTGAAAGTTTAAAATTTAGCAATATGTATCAATAAGCTTAAAACTATTTATCTTATTTGAGCTAGTTTTTTTCACTTGAAGAATCTATATGAAAGAAATAATCAGAGGTAAAATCATGGTTTTGAAGATTGCTTAAGAACTTGAGAAAATCATCAGTATGTACTAATATAATAAGAAAAAGAAATAAAAAATGTTCTATAACAAACGAGAAAATATAGATATATGTTTGTGTATATATATATCTCATACATGTGTATGTGATATGAATTGGTATATATACACATAATCTACAGAGTCACACTCATATACTGAGAAAATAGCTTGAAGAAAATACATCAAAATATCATTAGTACTCACTGATTATCTGTGTTTTAGATCCATGATAATTTTTTGTATCTTTATTATACTTTTGATACTGTAAATTTTCTATAAAGTATAGTTATTTCTTTTATAATTAAAAAAGTGATGCCTAGTTAAATTAGTATAATATTTTAAAACTATCTATCCCTTTGATTACCTATGGACACAGACAATAGGGTGGTGAAGGCCTGTGGCAGGGTGGGAATCTGGTGGAGGGAGGCAATGGGGGGTGGGTAGAAGGGAGACATCTGTAATACTCTCAACAATTAAGATTTATAAAACAAACAAAAAATAAAAGTACCTACCCATTTGAATCCATTATTTTTAATGGGTTTTTCCATGTTATTTTAGCACTAATTATGCAGACCAAATATTTGCCTTTGTATTATCTGCCCAGGATCCAGGACGAAATAAACACATTTTAATTACACAATATTTTCTATCAGGAATATGTGTCATAACATCTATTAGAACCAAAAGAAAGAAAAATTGACCAACTTATATTTGTTTGTTTATTGGAAAAGGGACCATAGATAGGAACAATTGAGTCTTGGGCAACTTAATTTAAGAAGTTTTTCCTCATTAGTGGATATTCAAAGTTTTTGGCTTTAGTTTAGTCTATAGATAGTACTATCCCATGACTTTTTTATACTTCCCATGACTTTCTATTTTCCAACAAAAGCTATTCCCTAGTAGAATTGGTTATGAAATACTGCTTTTCTTTTGTCATATTTTAATCACCTAGTATTAAATGTTGCTGTTATATAATTAGAGAATAAATCGGTTGTTCTATTTTTATTGGTGAAAAACAAAAGGGAAAAGGCAGCATTCAGTCCTCTCTTAATTTTATTGAAGTACCACAAGGATGTTATTTTCTAATTAATAATCATATTCATTTAGGTCTGTAAAAGCTGAGATAAGCCATATATTTTCAATAAGGATGCTGTTATGTAATATAATTTAGTAAAAATTACTGTACATTAATTTCAGTTAGGATTGCTCTTTATATAATGTGCTATCTTTTATTCTAAGAACCTTTAAATCAGTTCCAAGTATTCATAGGAAGTAAACAAAGGATAGCCCTTTTGCTATTTTGGCTTCTTTACAAAATATGTTATAGCCATTAATACTTCTTAGTGTGCACACAATAAAGAGAAGTAGCAAAAATTTAGGGTGCCTATTCCTGTGTATTGAAGAGGGCCATAATCCCACAAAATAATTCTATTTTGTCCAAAATCAAATACAATTTAAGAATAACATATTGCATAATCAAGATATAAAATAATTAGTATGCTACTTCTCTGAAAACATCATTGCTTATTTAATTTTCCCCTGCTTTTACTTTTTAAAAATGATGCACGTAGAGGTAGTCATCAGCAATTTATTTAATACCCCCAAAATTTTTGGCATCAGCCACCTGAACTGGTGAGATCTCCTGTCTATCTTCACCTTCATTTCTGATTCCCTTTCCCTTTACACTGAATTGTCCAGTAATTTCATTATTTTCTTTCATTCCTTTACAAAACCTGTTTTTTGAAAATGAGAGTACAAATTTCTGCAATACAGAGTTATAATTGTAGCCAGTGATAGGAATTACTAAAGTAACAAAATCAAATGCTTATTGAGGCCAAAGCAGATGTGTTTTAAAGGAGTGAGGTGAGTACTGGAAATATCATGGGGAACACTTTGTAAAGTGTATGAGTGTCTATCCATTATGCTGTACACCTGAAACTAATACAACAGAGTATTGAATATAAACTGTAATTGAAAAAAAAACCACTCATTTAACCAAAAAAAAAAAAAAAGGATGAAGTGGCCAAATCAGATCAATATGACAATGGAGTGAAGGCCAAAGAAGTAAATAAATGGGGGAGGGGTGCAGAGGAGGTGCAGAATCTGATAAAATGGTAGCGTTTAGTCAAAAATTAGCTACTTTACAACTAAGGAATGTCTAATACTACCTATTCAAAATCAGAAAATAAAAGGTTGGAAAAGGATACAAACTGAGTAATGATGAAACGCTTACAAAGGCCCAGGGGAAGCACCATGCACTAGTGTTATGGTGTAAGAAATCAACTTTAAAATACTTCAGTGTGGAGACTGTGATTAAAATGTGAGTTCGTTTTAATTTCCACCTTAGGGACAGCAGTTGCCCTAATCAAGAATTCACACTCTGAGGGTGGTCGGCTCTCTTTTAATCTAAAAGGCCAGCACCAAAGGCAGCTCCTATAGGTGTTCCAGCCATCTTTACCTTCCATCAACACCTGAGGCTACACTAATTAACATACTAAAGTTAGAGGCTGACCCGTTGGTAAAATATGTGGTTTAGACTTTTAGAAAGGAGTTTTCCCTGACAAAATTAGTGCAGTTTTATTTAAATAAATTTGTGTACTCACTGCTAATTGAAAGGATCTGACTCCATTAATGAATTAGCAGAATTTTATTACCAGACTCTGGTCATATTTGCCTCAGTTGCACTTGAGAAAAATTATAAAAATGGAGCAACTTCAAAATGGACTAGGAGCTGCCATTGCAGAGGAACTGCCTTGCATGTCGTCTTCCTCCTCAAGCCTATTTGAACTGGGCAAATCCTTTGGACTGGGCCAAAGCAACATTGTATTCCAAACAACTGTTTGCAAAGCTAACAGAAAAACAGACATTCTGACTACCAGACTGAAAATTAAGGAGATTCTTTTTAAAATATATATATTTTTTTTATCGATTTCAGAGAGGAAGAGAAAGATAGAAACATCAATGATGAGAATCATTGATCAGCTGCTTCCTGCACGCCCCCTACTGGGGATCGAGCCCGCAACCCTGGCATGTGCTCTTAACCGGAATCGAACCCAGGACCCTTTAGTCCGCAGGCTGATGCTTTATCCACTGAGCCAAACCAGCTAGGGCAAGAAGATTCTTTAGAATTAGTACCACCATATATAGCTAAAGAATAATGTAGCTTACTCGCACCTACAAAAAATATTTTCTTCTATTTGTGTAATTATTTCCCGTCATTAAAAAAAATGTTTTCTTGATTTTTAGAGAGAGAGGAAGGGAGAGGGATAGAAAGAGAAACATCAGTGTGAGAGTGAAACATCCATTGGTGCCTCCTGCATGCCCCCTATGTGAATCGCACTGAAACCTTGGCATGTGCCCTGACTGGGAATAGGACCAGCAACCTTTTGGTGCACTGGGCGATGCCCAACCAGCTCAGCCACACCAGCCAGGGCTCCCCTTCCTTTCTCATAAAATCCCCCTGCCTTCACCCTCTAATCAAAACACTATTTTGGTTTCTGCCTGAGTGAGTGCTTTCTGTATAGCTATTCTTTGAATCTCAGATAAATGCTTTTTGCCTCTCGCTTTGGCCTTTTATTTTTAGGTTAACACATCTTAACCACAAGGATTTCCAAGAATCCAAAAATGATGAAGAACTTGGCCCTCCTTCTGCTAACTGCAAGACACTGTATAATTATTTTTTGCTGGCTTGCTAACAACTGTGTACGGAGTTTATTCTGAGGCTTGCTTACATTAGAAGCTGGTAGTGAGAATATCAGAGAGAAGAAGAAAAAGAATGGAGAAAGAGAAAGGGGCGAGGAGGTGAGGTCTTAATAGTTATATATTTCCTAACTTAATTATGCTGGTTGACAAAACACTGGTTTGCAAAATTAAGAGCAAAACAGACGAACACAGGATCCCCTGTAGAATGTTCAACGCTGACAAGTGGCTCAATATTCTTCGCACACGTTTCATGACAGGTGATGGTGGTTTTGGAGGCCCCTGTGGAGGTTAAGTACTGGGAGGTAGAAACTGGGAGGTAGGGGTGCTACCTCCTGGATGATGCCATTTCAAAGGGATGGCTCCCAGGTGTTTGGAAAGGCATTCCTGGATCTGAAAGTTAACAAGAGGTTTATTAATCTTTTACATTTAAAAGACTTGCATACATTTAAAAGAGACAGAGAAAGAACTTCATATTGACAAGTTTTCTAAAGTATATACTCTCAGAAAAGAGAGGGGCAAGATGTCTCTTCCTTATTTTTTTCAGGGGGGATTAAATCCCTGATTTTTATTTTTATTTGCCTTTACACATCTCAGTAATTCCCAAGCACACTAAAATTTGAGAACTACTCATCTAAGCCTTTGATTAAATACTTTGCTTTGTATCTAGGAATACATTTTGCATTTATGGGAATAATCTCTGTGATTTTGTGATTGTTTGCAACAATCAGACAATATAGCTTCTTAGAAGATAGTTTTCAAAAACCAGGTAAAGCCAGTACTCTCATACAGATACAAAAATTCACACATTTTAAAGATTTTATTCCAACCCTGAATCATGAAGGAACCAGATGTTACAATTAGTTCAAAAGATAATCCAAAGACAAACATGTTTATAGACCAGGAATATATAAAAATCACTTTTCCAGGGAGGGAAGGTAATTAAACCTCTATAGGGTAGGACAGAATTTGCATGTCTATACATAAGAATTAGCTGCCATTCTTATGAGTTACTGTCATGGTCCATTCCCACCTCTATAACAAAAATACTATAAACTGGTTAGTTTATAAACAATAGAAATTTATTTTTCACAGTTCCAGAGTCTAGGACAGTGATGGCGAACCTTTTGAGCTCGGCGTGTCAGCATTTTGAAAAACCCTAACTTAACTCTGGTGCCGTGTCACATATAGAAATTTTTTGATATTTGCAACCATAGTAAAACAAAGACTTATATTTTTGATATTTATTTTATATATTTAAATGCCATTTAACAAAGAAAAATCAACCAAAAAAATGAGTTCACATGTCACCTCTGACACGCGTGTCATAGGTTCGCCATCACTGGTCTAGGAAGTCCATATCAAGGAACTAGCTACCAAACTACCATTTTTCTTTGTGACTTCACATGGTGGAAAGGGTATGGGCATTTTCTTAGGCTGTTTTATAAGGGCACTAACCCTATTGCTCAGGGCTCTGCCCTCATTACCTAATCACCCCTTAAAGGCACACATCCTAATACCTTGGGGGTTAAGTTTCAACATATGAATTCGGTTGGGGTTGGGGGGAGACACAAACATCCAATGCATAGCAATTACCTGCAATGTACAGATTTGCAAAATAGCTCAAAGACATTGAAAGCCTAGATTCAGGTAATCTGGAAGGGTAACCTCCAGTGGTATATAATTGAAGGATACATTTTTTCTACAAGATTAATGATTTAATTTGTAATTGATTCCAAGCATGGTATTTTAATTTGTAAGGTATTAGCTAATTTGATTATTAGTATGCAATAATTGAGAGTACTTCCAGCAAGCTAATTTGTTTCATTTATATATTTGATTTATTAAGTTTGCAAGAATTGTTCTGGGAGCTTTAATGATCCTTCAATTCTACACACATCTTACAGTGCTCAGAGCTGGAATTATAATTGAATCCTCTTTTATACATTACTTTGCTGGCCCATCAGATTGCATAAAAATAGAATGGTACTCTTTTTTCTCTCTCATCTTCTAAAGAGGTAACCTAGAGGATGAACATAAATTAGATACAGAGTTCTCAATAGCTCAGACATGTAGAACAGTGTTTCTCATTCTTTTCTCCTACAATTTATATAATTTTTCTGCCAAAAATGAATACCATTTCTATTATCATGTACATAAAATTATGTCATATTTATGTAGTTTAATTTAATATTAAAACACTCATTTGTACTAGCCGGTTTGGTTCAGTGGATAGAGCGTTGGCCCATGGACTAAAGGGTCCTGGTTTCGATTCCAGTCAAGAGCACATACCTCTGTTGCAGGCTCGATCCCAGGCCCTGGTCGGGACTCGTGCGGAAGGCAACCAATTGATGTGTCTCTCTCACATTGATGTTTCTTTCTCTCTGTCTCTTTCCCTCCCTTCCATTTGCTCTAAAAGTCAATGGAAAAATATCCTCAGGTGAGGATTAACAAAAAATTTAAAAAAAGGTAACTCATTTAGAATTTTATCTTTATCCTAAGCAGTGATGTCTTTGAAATCATGGATTCAATCTATATGTATTTTAGGTTATTTTATTTTATTATTATTTTAATATTTTATTGATTTCAGAGAGGAAGAGAGAGATAGAAACATCAATGATGAGAGAGAATCATTGATCAGCTGCCTCCTGCAAGCCCCACACTGGAGATTGAGCCTGAAACCCCAGCAAGTGCCCTGACCAGGGATTGAACCATGACCTCCTGGTTCATAGGTTGACACTCAAGCACTGAGCCACACCAACTTGGCTATTTTAAATTAGTTTAAAATATATACATAAGTATTATAGTATAAATGATTGTCAATGGACTACCTACAATTATCTTAAATAGTACTCCATGTGTTCACCACAGAGTCTGACAAACACGGAGTTTGAAGAAGAGGGGAGCTCCTGTCTTCCTTTGTGGGTTAAAACACATTCAAAAGAGCTGAGATATTTCATGGAGTTTTCAGGTTCAGGATCATTACTTTTTAGTTCCATTTTCAAATGAGTACAGGACTTTAAAAGGTTATAGCTCTAATGATCCTTGAAACTGAACAACCAACATGTTAAACCAGTGGTCGGCAAACTCATTAGTCAACAGAGCCAAATATCAACAGTACAATGATAGAAATTTATTTTGAGAGCCAAATTTTTTAAACTTAAACTATATAGGTAGGTACATTGTTATTAACTTAATTAGGGTACTCCTAAGGCTTAGGAAGAGCCACACTCAAGGGACCAAAGAGCTGCATGTGGCTCGCGAGCCGCAGTTTGCTGACCACGGTGTTAAACTATTATCAAAATGAACTAATGTATTTGAATGCACTTCACAAATTGTAAAATATAAACAAAAAAATTAGAACAACAAAAAGCTTCAGAACTTCACAGCAAGTCCTGACGTGGCTATAAGTAAAGACTTTTACAAATTATAAATTATGAAGGGAGAATATAAAAATTTTTAAAGTTTAGATAAGGGGGAGGGAGATAAGTCTTAAAATGGTTTTTATTTAATTAACTAGAGGCCTGGTGCACGAATTTGTGCACAGTTTGGGTCCCTCAGCCTGGCCTTTAATCAGGGAGAATAGGGGCCATCTTGCCCAGTCCTGAAAGGGGGAAGGACCGCAGGAGGCTGGCCAGCCAAGGGAGGTTGGCTGTGGGAGCACACTGTGTCTGTGTCAATTGGTTAGGCTTATATGCCTGCATACAAGTCCTTTGGTTGATCTCTTACCTCCTCCTCCCTTCCTGCCTTCCCTATGAAGTTTGACGGTCTGTTCGATGCTTCTCTGTCTCTGGATCTGTTTTTGTTCATCAGTTTATGTTGTTCATTATATTCCACCAATGAGTGAGATCATGTGATATTTATCTTTCTCCGACTGGCTTATTTCACTTAACATAATGCTCTCCATGTCCATCCATGCTGTTGCAAATGGTAAGAGTTCTTTCTTTATTACAACAGTGTAGTATTCCATTGTGTAGATGTGCTACAGTTTTTTAATCCACTCATCTGCTGATGGGCACTTAGGCTGTTTCCAAATCCTAGCTATTGTAAATTGTACTGCTATGAACACAGGGGTGCATATGCCCTTTCTGATTGGTGTTTCTGATTTCTTGGGATATATTCCAAAGCCACTGTTCTCAAAACTGCCTGATACTGGCACAAGAACAGACATATAGACCAATGGAACAGAACAGAGAACCCAGAAATCTGTCCAAGCCATTATGCTCAATTAATATGTGACAAAGGAGGCAAGCGCATATTATGGGGTCAAGGCAGTCTCTTCAATAAATGGTGTTGGGGAAATTGGATAGACACATGAAAAAAAATGAAACTAGAACACCAACTTACACCATACAAAAAAAATAAACTCAAAATGGATAAAGGACTTAAACATAAGAAGGGAAACCATAAAAGGCAGCAAAATATCAGACATATGTCATAGCAATATCTTTACCGATATAGCTCCTAGGGCAATGGAAACTAAGGAGAAAATGAACAAATGGGACTACATCAAAATAAAAAGCTTCTGCACAGCAAAAGAAACCAGCAACAAAACATCAAGAAAGCCCACTGCATGGGAGAACATATTTGCCAATGTTATATCCGGTAATGGCCTAATTTCCAAAATTTATAGGGAACTCACACATCTTAACAAAAGCAAGATAAACAATCCAAACAAAAAATGGGCAAAGGACCTAAATAGACACCTTTCAAAATTGGACATACAGAAAGCCCAAGAGACATATGAAAACATGCTCAAAGTCACTAATCATCTGAGAGATGCAAATGAAAATGACGATGCGGTACCATCTCATACCTGTCAGAATGGCTATCATCAACAAATCGACAAAGGACAGTGCTGGTGAGGATGCAGAGAAAAAGGAACCCTCTTGCACTGCTGGTGGGAATTCAGACTTGTTCAGCCACTGTGGAAAACAGCATGGCGTTTCCTAAAAAAATTAAAAATGGAACTCCCATTTGACCCAGTAATCCCACTTCTGGAAATATATCCCAAGAAATCAGAATCACCAATCAGTAAGATTTTTTTTTTTTTTTTTTAAATATATTTTATTGATTTTTTACAGCGAGGAAGGGAGAGAGATAGAGAGTTAGAAACATCGATGAGAGAGAAACATCGATCAGCTGCCTCCTGCACACTCCCCACTGGGGATGTGCCCGCAACCCAGGTACATGCCCTTGACCGGAATCGAACCTGAGACCTTTCAGTCCGCAGGCCGACGCTCTATCCACTGAGCCAAACCGGTTTCGGCAATCAGTAAGATTTTTATGTGTACAAGAAGCTATGTTACATCTTGAGTTACAGAGATTAATAATATAAGGTCCTTGACACAGAAGAACACTTGGATGGACACTGGAGTATTACAGGTTGATCAAAGGGATTTTAGGAAACTGGAAAAATACTATAAAAACATTGTGAGAAAATCATTAAATTTGTTGGCTTTGCTTAAATTAATATGCTCTTTTTGTCTGACTTTTCCTGCTTAACGTACAGTTTTTGAGATTTATTAAGCTTTGTATGCATTAGCAGTTGGTTCCTCTATATTGCTAGGTAGTTGCTGTTACATGATCATAGCACTTATTGATAAACAATGAATTATTTCCAGCAATTGGCTATTATAAATGAAGCTACTATAAACACCAATTTACACATTTTTTTGTTTGTTTTCACATGCATTTTCATTTCTCTTGAGTAAATATCTCAAAGTGAAATTGCTTAATCATAGTTCGCTAAACTAGATATGGATAAAGCAGGTTATAATTCCACTTATGATGATTTTAAGGAACATTATCATTCCTAAGGAGTGAAGATGCACTGGCTTTCCACCATTCTCCCTCTTTCTAGCTCTATGATTTTGTTAACTTTTTTGTTTTGTTTTGTTTTGTTTTGCATGTTTCCTGATTTTTGTTATATTGGGTTGATACTTTTAAAAAATTATCTTTATTATTATTGGAAGTATTACATATGCCCCCCTTTTACCCATTGACCCCCTCAACCCTCCACCCCCAGGCCTTCACCACACTATTGTCTGAGTCCATGGGTTATGTATATATGTATATAGGTTCTTTGGTTAATCTCTCCTCACCCACCCCCCCCATCCTCACCTTCCCTCTGAGATTTGTCAGTCTGTGCCATGCTTCTATGCCTATGGATCTATGTTGTCTGTCAGTTTATTTTGTTCATTAGATTCCACATATGAGTGAGATCATGTGATACTTGTCTTTCTTTGACTGGCTTATTTCACTGCACACGTACCCTCCAGGTTCCTCCATGCTGTCTCAAAGGATAAGAATCATTTTTTACTGCTGCATAATATTCCATGGTGTAAATGTACCACAGCTTTTTTTAGCCACTCTTCTACTGATGAGGTCTTGGGCTGTTTCTAGATCTTAGCCACTATAAGTTGTGTTGCTATGAACATAGGGGTGCATATATTCTTTCTGATTGCGTTTCAGGTTTCTTAGGATATATTCCTAGAAGTGGGATCACTGGGTCATATGGTAGTTCCATTTTTAATTTTTTTAGGAAACGCCACACAGTTTTTCACAGTGGCTGTACCATTTTACTTTTCCAGTTATCATTGGGATAAAACTATAAATCCCCCAACTAATATGCAGACACTGCAGTATTTCTGTATTAGTTAATTGAAAGTCAAAATACCAAAAGAACCAATAAATAAATAGCCTAAATGTGCAAATGAAGTTAATTACTGTGTCTAACTAAGAATATTAGGAAATCAAATGTGTGTTTTTAGCTTCATATTTTCCTTTTTTAGTTTCTAAACAAATATTTATTAAACTTTACACCAATTTACACCAGTGGCCTTCGTCAATGTTTAAAGCATATTTCATGGTGAATAGACTGAAACTTAAAGCATTCATCATTATTTAAAGAAAGTGATGATAATTTATTTGTGGCATGGATTGATACTATCTACAGGCTACAATATCTCACATAATCAGAACAAAAATTCTGCATCTTCTCTAAGGAATAGACATTACTGACCAATTAAAACACTAAATAAGTAAAAAACATGCTACTCCACTACTGAAAAATTTGGGAAATAAAGATTATTTAGAAAAGTACTGTCAGTTAGAATATTTTAAAATTTAAAAAATTTACTCAGACTATCTTAAATTCTTTACCTACACTGAAAAATAAGTTATTTTTTAAAACCATATGATTTACCATTACAAAGAAGATTTCTAAAGTATCGTTCTTTTTATTCACCACGGAAGCTGAATTCACAAGAACATCTGAATTGGGATGTACAGAACAGTGGCTATGAATATTTTTGGCCCATGAGTCACATTGCAGGGGCAGAAAATTGTCCCATTTATATTTTTCCACTGCTTGTTGTTGTAGAGGAAAATCCATCTCCCCAGATTCATTTATTTTGAATGAATCTTAACTTTCAGAGCTAGGAAAGTGTAAATCTTATTCTTTAATCATAAATAAAAAATAAAACTGATGAAAATATGAGTAGAAAATATAGTTAAAAGAAGAGAGCTAGTATAATGAAATCATAGAAAAACTATGAAATATCATTGGCCCTTCCAAAAGAAATGAGAACAAAGGGGAAGCAAAATAATATAGAAGACGAGTATAAATAATACTTAATTCATATACTTAAAATTCAAGAGGATGTTGCATTAATAAACCAAGGAGAGGTAATAATGAGGAGAAGAGGGAAAATGAAAAATTCAAAAGAAAACTAAGTAGAGGAATATCTTGATTTTAGTAATAAATATCACAATGGAGTATGTAAAAAACAGACCTAGATAGCAAAAAAAACTGATTTAGTAAAGGAGGTCATAGCTTGTGTAATTTTTACAGAACTCAGAGAAGAAATAGAGGAAAAGTAAATGAACCATAAAACACAGTCTTAAGAGAATCTAACTGCAGTAGAAGTTGTAGAAGGAGAGGGAGAGAAAGAGAAAATAAAGGATAAATAATAAATTCACTGAGATAGTTATTCAAGCAATACATATATTCTACTCGAATACATTAGACACTGGAAAGAAAATAGTGATAAAAAATCCACAGCCACTGCCTTTATTAAACTTAATGACGTTGAGGGAAAAGACACTGGTTTAATAATCATGCAAAAGAAGGTACAAGCTCATCTGTGGTCAGTGCTATGGAAGATTCATACATCGTTTAGTGCTCGCATACCATGGGGGGAGAGGGTAAGAATTTCTTCTGCTATTTGAATAGTCTTCATCAGTAGGATTTTTCAGGTGAGGAGTAGTGGAGGGTAGAGTGGGCAGAGAGTAAGTGTCACAGGCCAAAGAGAGGGCAGAAGCAATACCTGGACTAAACAAAGGAAATGAGGTGCAAATAAGAAAGGTTCAGCGAGAACCAGAGAATATTCATTAACGCAAACTAATACCTAGAGATATGTTTGGCTACTATAGAAAATAAAGAAGGTCTACCAACATCCAGGCTTCAAAACCAGTTTATAGTTATACTAGAGGCTCAGTGCACGAGATTCTTGCACTGGGGTGGTGGTCCTTCAGCCAGGTCTGCACCCTCTCACAGTCCAGGACCCCTTGGGGGATGTCCACCTGCTGGCTCAGGGATCAGGCCTGAGCCGACAGTCGAACATCCCTCACACAGTCTGGGGCTTCCACAGTCCCAACACCTTGCTCAGATTGTGTGTAATTTATTCTGTCCTATATAGATTGCAGAGAAAGTTAATCACTATATCGAGCTTTTCACAGATTTGTAGATTGGTACTGTCAGTTATAAGCATCAAAAATATGAATAAAAGATAAGAGTTTCAGAACGGCATTGCATTTTGTTTTCTCTATGCTAAGCATATTTAGAAATGCTCTTTTCTTATCCAAATGCCTAGAGTTATTTTGGGTGCCTATATCTGCACATCCCAACAGCTCCCTTAATGTAGCAGAGCAGTTTTTAGTGATGTGATGATTTTCTCTTATAGTCAGTAGTAATAGACAATATCAATCTATTACACTATTGGGTGATCCTGCTATTAAAAATCAGATTGCCTGGTTAGATTGCAGCTCACTGATGTAGCTAAGTGTTTGCAATTTTGCTCTAATATGTGAGCACTTTAGCTTGACATTTCCAAAAGGGAGGTTGTGAAGTAGTGATTATCATTAAACATAGAGCTCATGACTAAAAGTCATTGTGGATTTCAAAGGAGTCAGCTTTTGTGACAACATCGATAACATGACTTCAATTCTTAATCTCTTATGGCACTTTTTGAAAAAGTCTGTTTCCAGTTAAAGGAAGTAAAATTCATTGATCTTCAAAAAACATGTACATCCTGTTTTGTTATTTTATTTTAGAAAATAATAATAAAAATTAGGGTGGTCATCATTGAGATGGATGCCAATGATCCAGTTTCAATTGCTTTTATGTGCTGAGAATAATGGTTTTGCAAGAGATGCTCAGCCCTATCATCTTGCTGCTCCCTGACGGCCTCTGGAAGGCGGTTGAACCACCATTGGAAGTTCTAGCAGAGTAATTCCTGAGTGTACTGCAGATACGGCTGGGCATTTTACCCTAGGTAGGACAAAGAAAAAACCACCTCTCCTAGAGGTACCTCTTTTGCCTTTTTCTTCCCGAGTCTTATGTGTCTTGCTAAAGGATAAGCAAGTATTAAATCCCAAAAGGAGTACAGAGAGAGCACCAAGAAAAGAGGATATGTTTCTTACATCGGATCCCATTTATAATAGACTCTGGGAACCTCTATAAGGAGCCAGAGTTTCTATGAATGCCTATCAGTTCTCACTAAGCTCAAACCCCCCAACACGATGACAAATGGGATTTGAATCATCAGACAAATTACCTTTTGGCTGAGTGCAATTTTTGAAAGGGATGCAGCTGTGTGCTTTCAGCAATACTTTTGGTAGCTGGGGGAATGAGTGTTTATGATCTGATGTGGGGAATCTGGATGGTACATCACAGTACCCACCACACTCATTGATCCTAAATTTTTAAAAAAGCCTTTTCTTCTACTCCCAAGAAGACAGATTTACCAAACAAACACAAACTCATATGATAGTTTAAAGACACGATCTCTTGCTGTTTAAGACTCTACTCCCAAACCTGGGAGCTTAAAAGAAGGAAGATTTATCTCAGTTTCTGTAAATCATCAAGGTCACTAGTTGTGATACCTTGGTGCCTCTGGCTCAAGTTCATTCATGACATTACAGTCAAGCAGTTGGCCACGGCTTTGATTTTATCTGAAGGCTGACTTTGTGGAGAACCTGATTCAAAACTCACTCACAAGTTGTTGGATGAGGCCTCCCACACTTCCTTGCCATTTAGTGAATTGTTAAGGGCTGAATTGTGTCCCCCAAATTCATATGTTGAAGCCGTAACTCCCAGTACTTCAGAATGTGACTGTATTTGGAAGTAGGACTTTGAAGAGGTGATTAAGTTAAAAGCAGGCTGTTAGGGTGGGCCCTCATCCAATCTGAGTGATGTCCTTCTAAGAAGAGAAACTTTGGGCACAAAAAGACACATTCGGGTACACCATGGGACAAGTCAGCAAGGGGACTGCTATCTGCAAGCCAAGGGGAGAGGCCTAAAATAAAAACCAACCATGCTGTTACTTTGATCTTAGATTTACAAAAAAAAAAATAAATTTCTGTTGTTAAAATCACCCAGTCTATGGTATTGTGTTAGGGCAGTCCTAGCAAATAAATAGTTCTCTACAGAGTCCTCACAAAATGGCATGGCTCCCTCAGAGTGAGAAAGCAAGAGTACACCCCAGAGAAAGCCACAGTCCTAACCAACTCTCAGAAGTAACACCTTAGTACTTGTTATATTTTAGTCATTGGGATTTAACAAGTCCTTCTGAAACTCAAAGGGTCAACATGGCCCGAAGGCATGAAAACCATGAGGTGGGAATTGTTATGGAACATCTTAGACTTAGAGGCTGCCTGCCAGACACTTACATAACCTCTACAATCACTCAGGTAATCTAATTTAGATGAAGAAAAAAGAAAGCATAGAGAATATTATATGATGAGCAGGAGTAAGAATAAACAACCTTTATGAGTGTCTGGATGGGCTTAAACTGGACAAGAAATTTTAAACACTGGACAGCTGTAAACATCTTCATCACATGGTGTTACATAAAAAGAAATTTAGTAGATCCTTAGCAATCACCACAGTTGCTGTGGGGGCTGAAGCCAATTCTGTTTTCTTTATTACCACCTACGTCTACTATCTTGCCTTACAAGCAGGAATAAAAAGAAGGCATTTTAATTAGGTGAGTGTCGTCAGCGGTACTTGTACTACTGCTTTGCTTTTAGTTTTCCCTCCACCCCTTGCCAGTTTTCATGCTTGGCTTGGTAACACCTCTACCAAAGTAAAGTTTGCAGTCAATTATTATGTGACAGTACCAACTATTGCCCTAAATATATATGCAAATTAAGGGTTACAAAGCAGGCATTCCTAAGGCAGAATGTTCCTGTAAGGCAAACATAAAACCAAGCCAGCTGGAACTTTATTGGGGTGCATTGTCCTACCTCAGGACCATGATTCATTTTTCAGGACCTATCTTCAAAGATTCACTCAGAGGAAAAAAATATGTACATTTGGTTATAAGCAAACAAAAATGAAATATATGCTGTTGAAGGTGAAAAAGAGGTACTGAGAATCCCAAACAGTCTTTCAGGAAAAGAATAATTTTAAAAAGAAGAAGCTCCACATATTTTAAAAGGTAAAAAGACCACTAGGGGCATATTTATGATTAGTTCTTGCTGGAGGCTAATTCCAGCAGGGCATAATAAAATGCAAGAAGTTCATCAGAAGGCTGATGAACCTTGGGGCTTCAGCAGGACTGAAGATCTGCATATATTATTGCCCGCTGCCAGACAGCTGAGGGCATTTCCCCTAACCTGATAATCTTTTACTGTTTACCAAACCTTACCTTTGATATGTATATCTGCTTTGCCATAGGGCAAAATGTGGGAATAAAAAGCCAAGGGTCCAGGGGAGCTTAGTCACTAAAACTAAGTTTCCGTCTGGCACCCCAAAATGCCTTCCAAATTCATATTTCTTCTCTAGTCTCTTCATTCATTTATGCACAGCCCCTTTTCCAGATTCCTTGAACCCTAGTAGATGTGGAAAGACCCCAGCAAGTTCTTTCTATGGTAATTTTAACAAGATAAAAAGTAAGGAGGTCATTTTGGAAAATTTTGGAGAAGACTGTAATTTTTGGTCCAGGCACCACATTTTTTAAGTTACTAAAACAAGTCCCTAAATTTAAATTCTGAATTATTTCATTATTAAAAAATATTCTCACAAAAAAAGTAATTATACTCTTGGAATTGAAGTATGGTACCTATTTGCTTTGTTTAACAATAGAAAAGTTATTTTGATTTTCTGAATTATAAATCATCCCATTCGATTAAATGCCTTATTGATTGTAATGTGAAATCCCATTTGTAGTGGTCATACTGGTTTTAGAAAGCACATTCTTCTGTACCTGGGAAACAGGACAGCACAATTATCCTAAATTGTCTTAGTGGCCACAGATAATGCGTTCCAGTTGACTCAGTGGTCCCAAGACCAGGACAGTGCAATTACTCTAAATTGCCTCGATGGCTCCAGATAATGAATTCCTGGAAACCCAGTGGTCTCAAGACCCGAGGGCTCTAGATAAGGTGTTTCTGTCAATTCAGTGACCCTGAGACCCAAAACTATAATTAACATGCTTAATTCTGCTTCTGTAAACTGCTTTTCTGCAAACCATGTTCCTCATTCCAGACCTTGAGATGTAATCAATACCTTTGTGATCTTTGCCTATATAAGTCTGGTTTTGCCACCATCTTATCACTATGAGATTTGGGGAATGGCCCCTCATAGTCCCGGATTGCAATAAATGTGACTCTTTAATTCGACTTCTTGAGGCGTCCTTCTGTGATCCGCGGGGTACATTACAACAGAATGGGGCATACTTGGAATTACAACATCTGAGGGTTAAGATGGGCTTTGCACTGGGGAGGTTTAAAACTTCGTTACCAGTACACCTCCATCTTTTCCTGTGCCACCCAAGTGGTATAGTCCTTAAGAGTCTGGAGCCTGGAGTTGGCCTGGCTGAGCCTGAATCCTAACTCTATCCTTTACTAGCTATAAGATATTTCTGAGACTCAATTTCTTAATCTGCAGGGTGGAATAATAATGGTAATCATAGGATATTCATGAGGGTTTAAAAAACACTTTCTTATTATTCTGAAATACCCTTCAGCTTGTCAAGTACATTTTGCTTTTTTACAATACAACTTAAACGTTTCCTGTTCTAGGGTATCTCCAACAAGCTTTCCAAATTCCTTCTGGGCTTTTATGCCATTTCATTTTATCTTTATTTGTGAACTTGTCACTTTTATCGTGGCTTTTTAAATTTTTTACTCAGACTCTCTACTTGTCCTGAGCTGTTTGCGAACGTTAGCCGCCAGGACTTTACCCTTTGGTCCCATATGGTAGGTAGGTGCTCAACAAATGTTTATTATGTAAATGAATGGCCACCCAGACATTGGTAAGACATCCTGTTGAGTCCGTGGATGTCAGGATAGGGTATTATGTTAGCTAGCATCTTTGGAGAATTAAGAAAAATATTATAAAAATATGTCAAATCAATATATTCTAACAAAAGCTACTCATCATTAATATTCTGTCATGACTGAACATTTTGAACAGGAGTATATTTAAAATATGTAATACTTATGCTATGAAGATCACTTACAAAAAATTGTTTGTGTAAGGGTTCATGTGATCTGTCAGGTAGTCATTTTCATTCAGCATTTCGAACCATTTATTGGAGTAGGACATCGTGGATACAGATAAAAATAGCATAAATTAAGAATTCTAGTCAGTGATTAAAATTTTTGGAAAACAAATATTGAAGGATAGACCAAAGCACTATTCAGCCTTTATATTTAACCACAACCAACATTTAACATTACAGCTATTGCTATTTATCCTAATTCGCTATGATAGAGCAATATCTATTCAATCATATCTTAGGTCAAATAAATCATTACTTTGTGCTTTCATCTAAATATCAAAATGCCAAAGCTTTACTTTCTACCCTGACCTTTAATGATATATTTTCTAATTAACTTTGATCTTGTGTATCATTATCAAGTCTTTAGTACTTGGTTTGAAATCCTAAGTAATTAGCACCTATCCAAATCAGCATTATTTCATAATGTAAAAAAGATCCTCAATTGAATGAAATATTTTAAACTTTAAAAATAATGTCATTTCATTATCTGGAAATGTTTTTAATAAAGTGTTGCAAGTATCAGTATATATTTCAATAAAATATCACCAAAAACATGAACAAAAGAAAAACAGAAAACCTGGGCACATAACTGGCACTCCAGTGCTGCCCTTTCCGCTTATTTGCTTGACTAAATGATGTCTTTTGTGCCCTCACTTATTCCTCAGATATTATCTTTCCTCCATCTTCCAAATACACTAAATTCAATATTACTTTCTTCTTTCTTTCTACTTAATCGAATTCTTTGTTAATAAAAATGTTCCCACCTCGCTGTCAAATTCATGAGAAATTTTCAAGGGAGTTCACATTTTCAGTTTAAATTTGTTTGGTTACACACTGCAGTATTTTTTGCTTATCATCTCATTCCTCCCTGTAACTCCTGCTGCTAATACTAGAATCTGTTTTCATTTACACACAGTCTGTGCCAGGTACACAGTGAGCACTAAACGAATCTGTGTTGATGATAATAAATGAAAAAATAAAGAATCCTTCAACCTGGGGGAAGAAACCAAGCCACTCTTCTGCTCTTATAACTTGTTTTCTTCAACAGAAGAAAGAGCAGTGACACTTAAAACTTTCGCTAATGGGGAACAGTTCCCCCAGTGAACTTAATTTGTGTTAAAATATTATTTTTGCAATAGGCCTTAATGCTGGTGCAGGTCTAGCCCATGGTCAGCAAACTGCGGCTCGCGAGCCACATGCGGCTCTTTGGCCCCTTGAGTGTGGCTCTTCCTAAGCCTTAGGAGTACCCTAATTAAGTTAATAACAATGTACCTACCTATATAGTTTAAGTTTTAAAAATTTGGCTCTCAAAAGAAATTTCAATCATTGTACTGTTGATATTTGGCTCTGTTGACTAATGAGTTTGCCGACCACTGGTAGGCGATCTTACAAATGCAAAAAAAAAAAAAATCCTAGTTACTTCAGTGTTTAATGAATTGTTTCTTGAAAACAGATATTGAATGATTCTTAGCAGAAGAACCATTTTCAACCTTAGGCAGAGTCAGGTGCCAGCATCATCAAGACTGCTGATTGTCCAGTCCTATCACAAAGATTTGAACTTAGAAATTCTTGGATGAGGCTCAGTGATCCGTATTTTAACAAGCAAAACACTCATTTAAAAAATATGTTTGAATGTCTGTCATTAATATTTAACTTTACACATAACTGTGAACAGATCAAAATTCTTGCTTTTGTGGGTATTACGATTCAGTGAGAAATTCAGGCATAAGGCTTTGCAGTTTTTAAGAGAACAGTCTTTAATATTCCCAAGATTTCTAAAAATTGTTGTTTTTATTAGGCTCTTCAATATCTCACTCTTTGCTGTGGCATTTTTATAAGAAAATATTTTGGGAAAACATAACATGAATTTTGATAATGCAATAACTCAAAATCTAAATGTTAATCTTAATTTTCTCTCTAATTTCCAATGCCAAGTACCTGAGCTATATCCTTTTTGATTACAGAATTGGTTCTCTTAGACATTAATCAAATCTCTGATGATATAAAATAGGAGAGGCTTTCAAATCTATTTATGCGAAAACATTTAAAACTCAAAACTATAATATTACAGTTTTTTAAAATTAAGTGATGGACACTGTTATTACTTAGAAAAGAACATTCAAATTTGACTTAATATCAGTATATTAAAGAGAGAAATGATTCTTCCCAGTCCTGAACACCTTCATGAGGCCCATACTTCCCACCTTCTCCCCATTTCCCCACCCTTGTATCAAAAAAGATTTGTTTTACAAGTTGTGGAATTTTAGTACAACATTAGTCACATCAGGCTCAATAGCTGGAAATGGAGACAGATTCTGACACATAAGTAGCTCACCCCAGGAAAATGCAGTCTTTTAGGCTTAAAGTGAGATGGTGCTCTCCACAACAGGAAAATAGCCCAAAAGCCAAGAAACTATATAGTTTTCTCCAGGAAGATATGCCAGAATAAAATAAGGGTATGCATTATTTGAAATGTCTGATTTAAATACAACCACAGTGTCTATATTTTCAGTTACAACCACCAGATGCCTTCCTAGGCTGATTGAGAGAAAAAAATTGGGGGGAAGTTGCAAAACAGACTTGAGTCTAATTAGTATTCCAGGTACAACAAATGACCCAAACTGCTGTGTAGCACCAATACAAAGAAGACAGTGTCATTACTACTGTGCAAAGACATTGTGATTTTCACTGCTATTGCCTTTGTGCCAGGAGATCAAGTCTGCATTCTGCCTCTTTGTGCCACCAACTCTTGAGAGTAACTCTGATGAATATGTGTTTAATTGACAGACTCTACTGCATTCCTGTGTCTTAGCTGCAAGTGAACCTGGGAAAGAACTTTCAGCTTCAAAAAAGGAGACTGTATTTGTCCCCTATCAAGACTCATAAAAACAAGTTATTCCTAAACTGTGAGTTCAGCTGATGGACTAACTGAACAATAAGGAAAAATTACAGCTTCACCTTGTTATTTTTCACTAGGGGTCCAGTGCACGAATTCATGCACCTTGAAAGGAACTGTGGGCCTCCAGGCTGCGGTGGGCACAGGGGCAGGTCTCGGCCCATCCTCTGCGCCCCTGCCCGGGCCCTCCCACCACAGTCCCGGTCCCCTGTCTACCGGCAGCCCCACTTCCGCTGCCACTGCTCCCACCAGCTGACAGAGCAGAGTGATTGGTGCTGGCGCCAGCCATGGATGTGAGAGCAGGGCGATGTGAGCAGTGGCTGCTGCCCTGGTCGACCCTCAGGAGCAGGGGGAGATGGAAAAGCCCTCAGGGGCAATAGAGGCTGGCAGCCACTGCTAGTACCCATTGACGGCACCTAGAGCTCAGGACTGGTGCCGGGCGCTGGCAGCGGGAGCAAGCGGCAGCTCTGGCGCCAGCAGCAGGTGCAAGTGGGGCTGTTGCTGGCAGTAGGTGCGAGAGGCGGCTGCCAGCCCAGATTGCCCCTCAGGAGCAGGGTGAGATGGAGAAGCACTGAGGGGCGATTGGGGCCGACACTGGGTGCCAGCAGCAGGTGTGAGTGGTGGCTCCGGTGCTGGCAGCAGGTGCAAGCACTGGGTGGGACCTCGGTACGCCAGAGCAAAGAATTTTCAGTAACCACCAGAGGCTCCCTCAATGACAGCAACCTGTGCCCCGCCTTGGTCTGGCGCCCCCACTCACATGCTCCACCATCCCATTGCTGTGGCTGACACCCACCATGATCCCCGCTCTGCCACCTGCTGCCACCACCTGTCATGTTCTGCACACGCTCCCTGGCGCATGACATAGCAACCAGTTGGTGCATGTCATAGCAACCGGTTGTTCGAGTGTTCGGTTGTTCTGCAGTTCGGTCTATTTGCATATTAGCCTTTTATTATATAGGATCTTTTTAAAACTTTTCACTTTGGAGAAATGTGCTATGAGAACTGTGAGAACTTTGCTATAAAAATCAGAGCTCCATACTCATAAAAAAATGTAGATAAAAACGAATGTATATTTTTTCTTTTAGGGCAAGAAAGAGTTGATTTTTCCCCTCTAGTTAATCACATACTGGATGGAGTGATTCTGAGTTACACATGTGAAATGTGACCACTGCAATCCAATTCTTCCTGAAACATAAATACACATAATTCAGGTTATTCTAAATTTGACAGAAGGGAAGAAAGATTTTCAGCGGGTTCTGATACTGCTTTAGTGTTCTTCCAGGGCTAATTGTTAGTTTTAGGAGAATTCTCCTGGGATGGAAGCCATGCCTCCTCAGTCTTTTAGTTTCTTAAGCTGCAATGTAAAATTTTAAATAATTAAAAAAAAATCATATTATACCTCCTTTAATAATTTAAATTTACCTTCGGCTATAGAGCAAATTAAACTCAGAGACTGCAATCTCAAACGTGTAGGTGCATACCAACTGCCTGAGTTAAAGAAAGAAAAATACAGATTCTGCTTCCAAACGTGTGGGTGGGGACTAAGATTTGCATCTCTAACAAGCTCCCAGGTGACGCCAGCTGCTGGCCCAAAGATCACACTCTGAATGAAAAGGGCTTCATGCTTTCCTTAGCAATGGTTGATGAAAAATCCTGGGCACCTGCTGTCACAGGTGCTTGGAGGACTGCAAGGCTCTGAGCTAGCCATTCCAATTTAATTAAATTTGGATAACACTTGGGGCTCTTTTGAAGAAAATTGCTTCGAAAAGACTAAGAATAGAAATCTTAATTTCTGTTGGGGTAAGGGCCCATTTCTGTTCAATTTACACTTACTTTGTATCTTGTGACCATGAAAAGATCACGGATGGTTTGTTGCTAGTTCTTTTGAACTTGTTGTGTTCTGTACTACAAAGTAGTAAACTTCAGCGGATAATTGTTTCTACCACTGTAAAATTATTTTGTACATTAGCTATATTTTAGTCACATCATAACTCAGTAAATAATTTGCCAGAGGAAAATTGAACAGTTATGTTACTTTTAGGAGAAAAAACATTACCCATAATTTTTATTACAGTTAGGCCTGAGAAAAAATTGAGGTAAATGTAGTTGACCTATTTTAATATATGAATTTAAGCCACTCATCTCCCAGAGATATTTTAGAATCTGTGATCTGAAGTCAGAGCAGTGGATTATACTTTATAGAACAAAGGTTGTCTCTCAAAAGTTTTAATTTAAAGTTATGCTTCCCATCACACTTATTTAACGTAACTGAGTTGTTACCAAAGTGGAGATTAAAAAAACATGACAACCTGTTTCTGAATTATTTCATTTGTGCTACCAAATAATGATCAAAAATCAAAACAATATTTCTTGTCAGATCTGTTGTCATGGCTTTGAATTAGTATATTGTTATTTAACAATAATTTTAAATAATACACTGATTTTATTGGTTTATATGACATTCTCTGATTGGTTTAAAGGCCATTAAAGTAATTTGATCATTATTATTTTGTTTGATATACTCAAAATTGGAAAAATATTATGATAGACATTATTTGAGTAAAAATGAAAGGTTTGCATTTTAAATATTGAATTTTGAGAGAAGGGATGGTAAACTAGATTTGTAGAGAAGATACTGATTTAGATCAGAAATGGCACAGCTAAAACAAGTTTAAAAATGAAAGAAATGTAGCTTGCATTGGATATTTAGTCATTGCTGAATGTTCTGAGAGGAGCCTCAGATATATGACATCTTTTAAGCTTTATACCAATTCTACAGTGGTTATATTCAGCTTTCATTTGCAGATAAGGGAATAAGGCTCAGAGTGGCTACTTTACCTGTTTGATATCGTATATCTTGCTTATAAGTGGCAGCATTGAGATGCAAACAAAAGTCAGCCGGACTCCGAAGGCTGTACCTTTTGCAAACTAATATAACTGAATTTGAAATTCGCTCTGGCAGAGTAAGTGGAGAATAACCATTTCTTGAGTGTAGGAGAACCTGTCTCCTAATTCACAGCTGAAGCAAACAATATGGTTTGCCTTTGCCAGCACTTCGTGTTCTTTACTGAATATGCTTTTAGGCTAAATGTATTTCTCATTAGTTTCACTGATTTGATGTTCGCCCTCTGGTTACTACACATCAGTTTAATTTTTCATCTTTACCATGTCAAATGTGGCAGATTTAGTGTACCTTCTAAAACATAAACTCTTCAGCTAAAGATGTACCATTAGCCCCAAACAAATAAGTAAATAGTTTTTAAAATGAATAAGTTCTGAGATCTAATGTATAGTATGGTGCCTAAAGTTAGTAATACTGTCTTGTCTACTTAAAATTTGTTAAGAGAGCAGATCTTAAAAGTGTTCTCACCACACACACACACACATACACACAAAGGAAACTATGAGAGGGGACAGAGGTATTAATTAACTTGATTGCGATAATCATCTCACAACACACACACACGCACACACACACACACACACACACACTCACCAAATTGTATGCCTTAAATGCATGTAATTTTATTTGTCAATTATACCTCTATAAGGTTAGAAAATAATAAATAGCATTTCATTTTACCTTTACCTATTATGTTTATGATCAATATTTGAAGCAGAAAAAGAGTATACTTGATTCCTTTTTAAAAGTGGTTCATATCTTGAAACACTGATTTTTAACACCATATTTCACTAGCTTCATCTTAGTGAAATAACAAAACACAGATGGCCAGTACAGAATAGCAAGAGAAATCTATTTTCAGGAGAATTTTATCACTTTGCATTATATATTAAGCATGCTCCTGTTGTCATAGTCTCAATAATGGCTTGAGATTTCATTGAGTCAGTGTACCATATTTTACATAGAATCCCTTTATTCTTGAATATTTAAATTATTCAAAAATGTTCCCTATCAAAAATTCAAATGCTAGGCAACAAAAGAAAAAACAAACAAGTGGGACTTTATCGAAATAAAAACTTCTGCACACTAAAAAGAACCACAATGAAGAGACAACCTAGTGAATAGGAGAAAATATCTGTAAATTGTATATCTGATAAGGGGATAATATGCAAGTTACATTAAAAAATGCACACAACTAAATAGCAAAACAAAAAACAATCCAATAATAAATAATTGGGCAGAAGATCTGAATAGACATTTCTCAATGAAGACATACAGATGGTCAACAGGTATGTGAAAAGATCTTCAACATCGTTAACTGTCAGTAAAATGTAAATCAAAACCACAATTAGATATCACATGTCACTTGTTGGAATAGTTATTATAAAAAGCCAAAAAATAATAAGTGTTAGTGAGAATGTGGAGAAAAGGGAACCCTAGTGCACTGTTGGTGGGAATGTAAATTGGTGCAGCCACTATTAAGAACAGCATGGAGGATCCTCAAGAATTTAAAAATAGAATTACCATATGATCCAGCCATTCCACATATGGATATTTATCCAAAGAAAACAGAAACATTAACTCTAAAAGTTATATGAATCCCCATGTTCATTGCAGCACTATTTATAATAGCCAAAATATGGAAGCAGCCTAAGTGTCCTTCTATACCTGAATGGGTGAAGAAATAGTGTTATACAAACAATTACCCAATCACGTGATTACCCAATCACGAAAAAGAATGAAATATTGCCATTTGAGACAACATGAATGATCCTTGATGGCATTAAACTAAGTGAAATAATATAGTCAGAGAAAGACAGATACTGTATGATCTCACATATATAGGGAATCTAAACAAAAAAATTCTCATAGATACAGAGAACAGATTGGTGGTTGCCAGAGGCAGGGGTGGGGTTTGAGTTAAATAGGTAAAGGGGTTCAAAAGGTAAAATAAATCATGGAGATGTAAGGAATAAAAATAATGATAATGCTAATTTATTTTTATACAGCCTTTTTATGTCTAGAAACATGTACATAGTCTAAAATAACAGGTAAATTCCTGGTTAAACATATATTATATTTTAAAGGAATCTGATAATTTAGCATCTTTTTAACTTTATCCTTTGATGTCATCTTGGGTAATTTCTATACCAAAAGAAGAAATAGACAAATCCACAATTGCAATTAGAGATATCAACAATTTTCTCTCAGTAACTGATGAAACAGATAAAAATTTAGTAAGGGTACAGAAGGCTTGGCTAATGTTACCAACCAACTTAACCTAAGACATAAAACTTGAGGACCAACAAGAGCAGAATACATAGTCTTTTAAGTGCACATTGAAAAATCACCAAAATATAGTGTATTCTGATCCATAAAGCAAGACCCAATAAATTTAAGAGCATTAAACTCATACAAAATATTTTCTCTGACCACAATGGTGTTACACTATAAATCAATACCAGGGAGATTTCTGGGAAATCCCAAAAATGTTTGAAATATAAGCAATACACATCTAAATAACCCATAAATCAAAGAAGAAATTACAAATGAAATTATTTTGAGTTGAATGAAAATAAAAACACACATATCAAATATTTTGGGAAACTGCTAAAGCAGTTCTTGGAAGGAAGCTTATGGCATTAAAAGCTCTATTAGAAAAAGCAAACTTCTCAAATTAAGACAATAAAGAACAAAGGTCCAATTAAACCCAATGTAAAACATAGGTAGGAAACAATAAAGTTAAACCCAGAAATTAATAAAATAAAAAATGAATGGAGGAAAAAAATCAATAGAACCAAAACTGTTTGCTTTTAAAAATTAATGAATTTAATGTATTTCTCAACAGACTGATAAAGTAAGAGAAAAGGAGAGGAGACATGTATTAAAAACATGCTGAGGCCTGGTCATTGTGGCGCAGTTGGTTGAGCCTCGTCCCATGGACCAAGAGGTTGCTGGTTTGATTCCTGCTCAGGGCACAAATCCCCAGTAGGGGGCATGCAGGAGGTAACAACTCCATGTTTTTCTCTCATAGATGTTTCTATCTCTCTCTCCCTCTCCCTTCCTCTCTCTCTAAAATCAATTTTTTAAAAATGCTGAGAATTTAGTAGTCAACTACAAAATGTTATTTGATGAAAAAGTTCTGTAAGGACATAAAGTGGCAGAAAAGCACACATAGGAAAACAAACAATAACTGGATTCACATTTAACTACCTTCTGGGCACCACCAATTTAACTAAATGAAGTTTCATGTGACATTCCAGCTGCACCCAGCATGTTCAGACTGAGTCATGTTAGAAGTTTGCAAGGTGCCAATGGCAGGTCTGTGCCATTTTTAACTTCCTCCAAACAATAATTTCAAGGTTAAACACAATATGAAATCAGTGTGGAAAATGCTGGAGCCCAGAAAGTTCTGCTGTCCTTAACTCGATACTCCTTTCAAGAATGTTGAGGGACCTTTCATGCTGAGGCATTTCCTTTTCTTCTGAATAAGAAGTTGCTTAAAATAAAGGTAGTGCCATATGCTGTCTTATTTAATTATTTAATAAGAAGTAAGCTTTCCAAAATCAAGGTTTATCTAAGTTGCTAAGAAAAGGAACAAATCATCTACTGTGGCAAAACATACAAAAAGGAACATAGAAAACATTATAATGGTACTCAGAGGTTAAAAATCTAAGTAAACATTTCATCTTCGGTACCATAAAGAATTTCCTTTACCACTTCCTCCTTAAGACTGGCTCATGATATTAAGAGAGCAGCAATAATAGTACATAATCTAAGTAAAAGTTATGATATGGAGATTTTAATAAAATTTGTGATAAGAAACATAATATTATGTTTTGAGTTAAAAACTCTATTTATTACACTACTTTTAGCCCATAAATTATTTTAAATATTTTAAATTAGAGAGAAAATGTCCAAGCTCAACTATTGTGTTTATTACAGTGCCTTGCTCACAGGAGGTCCTCCATTATTGACTTGGATGAATGGTATGTAGAAACATGTTTATCTTTTCTTCCATTACATAATACTGTAATTGGCCTTGAATATCAGATATTATAAAATTTCATCATTAGCCTTAAGAGATCATTTAAATCAGATAAGGTTTTATCAACATTCATTCAGACGAATGCTTGAAGTGTGATATTACTATATGTATATACAAGTCCAACCAATAAACACTAACCAGTGTTTTCTTCAAATATCTTTTCTTAAAAGTGTAGTTAGTGGAATTCAAATTATTAAAATTTGGAAAGTGAAGTTTTAAATTGAAAATATTTTTAAAATATATGTAAATTATTGCTAAAATAAAATACTGAAAACTCAGAAAGGTATACACATAAAACAAATTAAATTATTATTAAATTGAGTACCACCATGTTTGGATTTAAAATACAATAGTGCTATTCACTTAATGTTAAGTATAAAGTTTCATTAAATCAAACATTGACAACACCTACCAGTTACTAGAAGTGTCCTCCTTTCTTAGAAGACAGACTGATTTTAACCACATAGTATTGTGGGATCACAAAGGCTAAGACAGAAGACCTCAACTTGGAGCTGAATTAAACTCTTGGTAGAATAATTCAAAGGTCAGAGATAGAAAACTTTGCTCTACTTCAGTCCAATAAAAGGGCAGGTTTTTAGAATTGCTACTCTGACCTTGGTCATTCCTCCCATCCAAGTGTCTTCATAACCTCTGAATTAAGAAACCATTTGTGAAGTAGAAGGAAAAAAATAAAACTAATATGAGACCATTAAGTTATATCCTCTGGAACTAATGGTAAAAAAATAATCTCTATTGTCACAGAATGAAAAATGTTTTAATAAATGAATTGCAGTCACCCAGCTCTTAAAGCCCGATTTTCAACTTCCACAACTGCCATTAACTCAAAGAGGCAGAGAATGTAATAACTATATTGCAATTCAAAGGACTTAAGCAAGTTATTTCCTCAAATAATAACTCTCTCAAGATGTTTATCCTTTACCTTTTCTTATGTTCACTTAGTTTATAATAGAAAAAAAAAACAAATAACACCACAAAGTTGTTTTTTTTTTTGGTAAAAGTATTTAAAGAAAGAAACCTACATTTCTTCAAAGAACCAATTTGAAAAATTAACATAATTTTTCTTGATTTAAAAAAATACAGATCTTTCTATCCATTATCTTTTTTTTAATAAAAGTAATGAAAATAAATGGAGAATTTGTTTATTCTTGGGCATTATTTTAAAATTATAATTAATTAAAAATCTTGCTATAAATTTTTATTTATAAAAATGCATCACATCTATTCAAACTTTGTGCCAGGCACTATGGAGAGCAGATAAATCTGACACTAATAGTAAGAAATATAGTCATGTAAGATATTTACTCAAATGATATTCATCCAAAGTTAGAAAAGTCTTACAAAGTTTTCAAGATTTATTAAGTAATCGTGACTATCTAAAAGGTTTTTTCATATAATAAACACTCTATGAATTCTTGTTGTATTTAATTAAAGAAAATTTTGATAAGCAAGATCACTTACTTTTTATTCTTCCTCTACTCAAATGCTGATTTACATCTGTAATTTAGCATTTCTCCTGACTAGACAAATTTCTATGACAACAACCTCATCTTTAAAATTTAGTATGGTGGCTGTAAAATAGTTGAAGAGACTTAAGAGATAGAAACTTCTGGTTAAAAACAAATCATGAGGATGAAATGTACATCATGGAGAATATAGTCAATAATATTGTAATAACTTTATATGGTGACAGATGGTAGCTAGACTTATTGTGTTGATAATTTTGTAATGTATGTATATATAGAATCACTATGATATATACCTGAAACTAAGATATTATATGCCAATTATATTTCAATAAAAATTTTAAATAATAAAATTTAGTATATTTCTATAAATTTCACTAAAATATGTTTCTACAAACAAATGTTTCTACAAACATTGGGCATCAGTTCAAATCTAGGCTCTTTCATCTGCCAACTTCCCCCTAGAGCAGCGGTTCTCAACCTGTGGGTCGCGACCCCTTTGGGGGTCGAATGACCCTTTCACAGGGGTCGCCTAAGACCATCGGAAAACACATATATAATTACATATTGTTTTTGTGATTAATCACTATGCTTTAATTATGTTCAATTTGTAACAATGAAAATGCATCCTGCATATCAGATATTTACATTACAATTCATAACAGTAGCAAAATTCAGTTATGAAGTAGCAACAAAAATAGTTTTATGGTTGGGGGTCACCGCAACATGAGGAACTGTATTAAAGGGTCACGGCATTAGGAAGGTTAAGAACCACTGCCCTAGAGTAATTACCAATATTCATTTTCTCATCCATAAAATGGGGATTACTCCCAAGGGATTGAGGGTTAAATAACGCAATATTAGTGAAAATGTTTTGTGCATAAGAAAATGATATACATTTTAGCTAAACTCAATGTACTTGTATAACATATTTTATACTATGTGCAATTATTCTTTAAACATTCATTATGCTATATCCCAAAGTATTACATCTTTTTCAAACTAATAAAATACCCAGGAAATTAACTTCATAAATGATGGTGTACATATATCAACTATTTCACTCCTTATTGCTTCATTGTTTGATAAAACAAATGTTTTAGAAAATGTTTTAAATTGCATAGTCTGTATGGCAATGAATTCTTCTTTTAGAGGATTTATTTTGTTTAGAGTTAATTTACTTCTAGAACAAAGTGAAAGGACCATGTATGGCTTTGTGCACAAAGTTTGAAACCCATATAAAGAGGGAAGAAAAGTAACAGTTATTTAACACTTACTTTGCCAGTTATTTAACACTTAGAACACTTACTGTTCTAAACACTTTACAAGGATTATGCAATTGAGTCTCTGGTCAATTTCCCAAGAAAAGTATTATTATCACCATTTTAATGATGAGGAAACTGAGACTGAGAGAAGTTAAATAATATGGCCAAGGTGCACATTTAGTAAGTGGTAGACAAGAATAATAAGAAGAATCTAGTTTCTAGTTTATTATTTAATATTTTAGAGTTCCTCAAATATCAGTTTTTATCATTTTCTTGAAAAAATTCATTTTAAACAAGACAAATCTACATTTAAGCTAAACATCATTTTAATAATTTTTGTAGTGAGTGTAACCAAAACTAACTGAATTTCAGGGATCTTTTTATTTCCATAATGCATATGGTTCTTAGTACATAAATATACTGAAATACCTATTAAAATAAGAACTTATTTAATAAGATTATTAAAATATTGTTATTATGACTAATTAAGTCAAATATCAGAAATGGTAATCACTAGCACATCATCCTACAAAGCACTCTAGAGCACTACACATTTGACTCTAACTTCTGAACAACATATTACTTTTCCAGGCTTCATTTCATACTTAGAATAAAATTTAAAGATCTTACCATGACCTACAAGGTCCCCCATGATCTGTCCCCTAGCAACCCTCATGCCTCATTTCCTCTCTCTCTTCCTCTACAGCTTACTGTCCTCAAATATGCACAGCTGCTTCCCCCACAGGGTCTATGATGTGCTGCTCCTACCTCTGCCTAGAGCAAGTTTACCCTAGATATTCATAGGCTTCCTCTCTCACCTCATAGGGGCTGGCACCAAGTTAACTATTGTGTCTGTAATAACACTTCTCTCTCTCTATCCCTCACTCTGTATTTATGTATTTATGTATTTATTTATTTATTTTAATCATATTTTCATTGTAAGATATATTTATTTCTCTGTTGCCCCAGTAGATAGTGATCTTCAGGAGGGCAGGAGCTCAGGAGCTTTATCATTTTGTTATTGTTGTTCATTGCTGCTTTCCCATGGTCTAGAACAGTGGCTGCATATGAAATATTTGTTGCAGATATGCACTTACATATATAATAGTAAGACTTCTAATAGAGCTGATAAAGAAATCCTTGTGCTCAAAATACATATTGATTGATGCAGTGGCATAAGAAAATGGGAGGCTGGCCTTCTGTGCCATTAAGTCATTGAAGAGACAAGTACTCTAGTCTCTTCGATGCCTAAACACAGGTAAAGTTCTAGGAACAAATTTGGGTGCCCCAAACAAACTAAACCAATTAAATATTTTTAACAATAGTTCTATTTACATGTATCAATATTTTGGGAGAAGAAAATCTTCCTACTAGATTTAGGAGAACTTTATTCTTATAAAATTGACTTATGGTCCTGACCGGTTTGGCTCAGTGGATAGAGCGTCGGCCTGCGGACTGAAAGGTCCCAGGTTTGATTCCAGTCAAGGGCATGTACCTTGGTGTGGGCACATTCCCAGCGGGAGGTGTGCAGGAGGCAGCTGATCAAAGTTTCTCTCTCATCGATGTTTCTAACTCTCTATCCCTCTCCCTTCCTCTCTGTGAAAAATCAATAAAATATATTTTTAAAAAATTGACTTATGAAACAAGCTGAACTCTGTAACACACAATCAGCAAAAAAGCTTTTTTTTTAAATTTCCCACATCTGCTTTTGAATAGATTATAGTGAATCTCCATTTCTTGCTTCCAGATGATATCACTTTCAGATCCATATCTTTCTGATCATTTTATTAGATTGCATCATGATATTAGAACCATTAGATTAGGTATTATATATTGGAACTATTAGATAAGATATTATATATTAGAACATTAGATTAGATCATGATATTAGAACCATTACATTTTCAGGTACTAAAAACACAAATCTGGTGTAAATCATAACTTCAATATTTTAGCCTATTCAAAAATTTCCACAACCCCTTTCTTCTAGTCAACTCTTGCTTATTCCTCAGATCTCAACTAAATCATCTCTGAGGCAAGAAGACTTCCTTTATATTTCTGATCAGATCAGATCAAAAGAAAACTCAGAGACTAATAGAAATATCAATACAAATATTTTACTTATAGTTCTTGTAAGCGGGTCCAACATCTGGAAAAACTAGACTTTATATATAGATAATATGGCAAGAATTTAGAGAAAAACGTTTGAGTTTGTTAATTAGTCTCAATTTTTCCCAAAGTTGAATTTCCTCATATAATTATTACATCTACAAGGGTCAATATTTCTATAGATGTTAATAATGAAAAAAACACACAAGTGATGAAGCTTCTTTATTAGAAAGTGAGGAATGTATTGCAAAAGAAATCAACAATTTATTTATTTACTAGTAGAGGACTAAGATTAGATGGGTGGTGTGTGTGTGTGTGGGGGGGGCGGGGGTATCTCAAATGCAGTCTTCTCTTACTGTAATCTGTGATATTCAAGCTTAGTCATAATGGTGGTAAAGGAAGGGGTTGGTTTTTGCTTTCTCGATCATAGCTGCCACCAACATAGACTCTCCTACGACCACGTGCCTCTTCATAGCACAGTTGTGTATAGACATTCCCTTGGATGATTCTTTAGTTAGTGGTTATACGAAGCTCTATCTGTGTTTAGGCATTGAAGAGACTAGAGGCCAGGTACTATCTCTAGTTTCTTTCATGCTATATTGTGGTATAGCAGATGGTATTCAGTAACTGAATGAATAAATAAATTAAAAGGCTCACATCATAGAATGAAAGCTGGATAAAAAAAGAATTATACCATATTTTGCTTAAAAAACATAAAGGGGGTATTATTGTGAAGTGATTAAGTAGGGTAAGACAGCTTGTGCCCGAATCCCAATATCACTAAAAATTTGAGCAAGTGACAACTATTTGTAGCTTAGCTCCTTATAAAAATGAAGTAATATAGTGTGAGCATTAGATAAATTAAAATATATAAAGTTCTCAACACAATGCCTTGCATAACAATGTGCCTCATTAACATGATTGTATGATTTTTAAAAATCTATTGGAAGCATGAGAAATAAAGGGACTAGATAAAAAAGTGCATGTAGAAAAAGATGTGAGTGAAGATTTTATAGCAAACTATTTGCATATTTTGAATCATAAGTAGAACCTTGTCAAGTGGATAATGTGATGTTCCCAAGCAAGTTGTCCCCAATTTATAAATAATTCCTTTGTACTTAAGAATGATTGTTAGTTATGACAGTTAAATTTTTTAATTTAAGGTTTTCAAGTGACATTTCAGGTATTATAAATTTATTTCTTTTTTATAACAAAGTTATGTGAAATTGTATTATTTTCCTCCCTTCATTCTAGATGACTTTACAACTTCCTAAATAACATATAGCTGAAAGCAATTTGCATACTAGGATAGAGAACAAGGTAGGGTGTATCTAGAATTTTATGAAGATCAAGGATAATGTTTCCTTTAAGTGTGTTTATTTTCTCCTTTTCCTTTATGGAATGTGTAGAAATGATATTAAGCACAAAGTTCATGGAGGTTAAATTAAGTGAAATTGCATAGAGGTGACATTGGTGAAGGTTTAAGATACACCACAAAGTATGGCCTAGAATTATACATGACAATTGATCACTTTCTCTTTCCATGTTAGCAAATACTGAAGTGAGTTGTTGCTTATCAATCTAATTTTTTAAAAACTTTTTTCAATTCCAGAAGTTAGAAATATATGCATGTATATTCTTGGGGTGGGTTATAAAAGAGTATAATATTGCACAGCTTTCACTGAAAGTCCAATAAAATTGAAGTAAGTCTTGAATTAAAAGGCTGAAGAGCCTTCAGAATTAAATCATTTTGATAGCTTTCTGATCTTTAACTACAAATTTTTCTTTGAAACTTAATTTATGAATTTATGTTTTAAACAGAAATTTGTTAAAAGGCTAAAAAAGGTTAGTATATATTGAAAAATTGAAATATTATTTAGAGGCTATAAATGATACTCAATATTCTTGATCCACTAATTTTTTCATCTCAGTGTAAAGCCATCTCAGGGTAAAGCCATCTTAATTATGTTAGTTATTTTGGTTTTGGTGTTTTTTTCATAAGGTTGTTTATTCCCACATTCATCTACTCGGATTGCTATGGCTCAGCCTCTGAGGAAAATTCAGGCAACATTAGAAGTTAGTGAGCAACTGGAGCTCAGTGAAGGAGCGGATGCATGACTAGCATGTAAGTAAAGGAAGGACAGTCTTTTCAATGAATGGTGTTGGGAAAACAGTCATATCCAAACAAATTTAAACTCAACCACTATCTTATGCCTCACACAAAAATTAACTCAAAGTGGATTAAAGACTTAAACATAAGACCTAAAACCATACAACTCCTAAAATAAAATGTAAGTGATAAACTCCTTGACATAGGTCTTTGTGATGACTTTCCAAATCTGACACCAAAAGCAAAAATAAACAAATGGGACTACATCACACTACAAAGCATCTATACAGCAAAGGAAACCACCAACAAAATGAAAAGGCAATTTACTGAATGGAAGAAAATATTTGCAAATAATATATCTGATAAGTGGCTAATGTCCAAATCTAATAAAAAATTCATACCCCTTAGTAGCAAAAAATAAAATAAAATAAAAAATCAGACTTAACAATGGGCAGAAAATCTGAAGAGACATTTTTCCAAAGAAGACATACAGACTGATTGACAAGTACTTGAAAAGATGCTCATCATCATTAATCATCAGGAAAATGCAAGTCAAAACCACAATCAGATATTACTTCTCACCTGTTAGAATGGCTATTATCAAAAAGACTTAATGAACTATCAAGCAAAATAGAGACAGATTCATAGAGAGCAGCAGGCTGACAGCTGACAGGTTGGGAGTTGTGGAGGGATTGAGCAAAAAAGAAAAGAAAAAAACTCATGGACATGGACAACAGTGTGGTGATTGCTGGGGGGAAGTTGGGTGGGAGGGAGGTAAAGGAGAGTACAGGGGAGATAAATGGTCATGGACTAAGGCTTGACTTGAGGTGGTGAATATACGATGCAGTGTACAGATGATGTGTTGTGGAATTATGTACCTAAAGCCTGTTTAATTTTGTTAACCAGTGTCACCCCAATAAAGTCACTAAAAAGGAAAAAAAAAAGACAGGAAATAATAAGTGTTGGTGAGGTTGCAGATAAAAAGGAACCCTTATGCACTATTGGTGGGAATATAAATTGGTATAGCTGCTATGGAAAACAGTATGCAGGTTCCTTACAAAATTAGAAATAGAACTACCATATGATCCAGCAATTTCACTTCTGGGAATTTATCCATAGAAAATGAAAACACTAACTCAGAAAGATATATGCACCTCCATGTTAATTGCAGCATCACAATAACCAAGATATGGAAACAACATGAGTCCATCAATGGATGATAGACAAACTATGGTATATGTTTAACAGAGTATTAGTCAGCCATAAAAAGAAGGAAATCTTGTCATTGGCAACAATGCAGATAGGCCTCCAGGGCATTATACTAACTGAGATAATACAGAGAAAGGTAATTACTGCTTGATATCTTTTATATGTGAGATTTTTTAAAAATCAAGCTTCTTACCAAAGGGGAACGGGGTTGGAGGAGGTTGAAGAGGGTAAAGGGAGTCAAATGTATGGTGATGGAAGGAGACTAGACTTTGTGTAGTGAGCACCCATGGAATATACAGATAATGTATTATAGAAATGACACTTTAAACTTACATAATCTTATTAACCAGTGTCACACCAATGAATTTCATTTCAAAAACAACCCCACAATTACAGAATACCTGCTGTTGGTTTCTGAAGTGGGAGTTTCAAGGGTATGAGAAGTAGGTGAAGGGGGTCAAAAGGAAAAAAGAAAAAAAATTTAAATGTTTAAAACTTCAGAGAACACTAGTAAGGAATATTTGGAGAACCAGATTTTTGCCTCTTTAAAAATAAGATAATAGCATAAAGACAGCTCTACTCTCAGCCAATCTTTAAAGACAGACACATCAGAAAGTTATTGGCCATAATAGTGATTATATACCACTTTCTTTTTCACGCTATCAGTACAAAATAAAAAAATTGGCTTGGATATGATTTATTAATATACAGAATTTTAGAAAATGATATGCTTTTAAGACTTCTGTATTTTAAATGCTTCAATCAAATTTTAAAATATGTTCTGTGTTGTAAATTGTAAAATATCCTCTTTCACCATTTAGTTTGATATCAAATGCAATCTAGTTGTCAATGTGGATGTCATCATTTGGCTATAGAATTTCCTTTCAGTAACTCAATTTTCAGAACTTTCAGAAATGCTTTTAGGGAGGCATAATAAAGAATAATAAATGGAACATATAACTTTTTAGAGGCAGCACATAAATGTTTGTTTTGGTTTCAACATTGCACTAAAGGTAGTTTAAAAAATGGAGAAATCAAAAAATGTAGACATGATATTCCTTTTTCCCTGTACACATCAGTTTACATTTGCAAAAAAACAAAGGCTTTCTTCCATAAGTATAATAATCAAAATCATGCAATTAACTTTGTTACAATATCTAATCTACAGGCCTTGTTCCAAAATTTGCCAATTTTGACCAACAAATACCTTATATACCATTCTTTTGAGTCCAGGATTGCTTATTACATATAATTGTCATGTTGGTCCTTTAATCTGGAACATTCCGAAATCATTTTTTATTTCATGATCATATTGTATTTTACAGAGTGTGTTTTTCTGATGTTTACATATTATAAGACTCATGTTATACATTATTTCGTACCACAAAATTGATACTGTATCCTTCCTATTAGAGAGCATATGCTGTCCGTTAGTCCTATTATTGGTCATTTAACTTTGTTCACCTGGTTAAGGTGGTATGGTTCCCAGTTTCTTCAACTGTAAAGTTACTCGCTTTACCTTTGTGATTAATAAGCATCATTGAAAGGAATACATTGATGCCAAGTAAGATCATGTTTCTCATAAAACTTCAGCATTCATTTGTTATTTAACCCAAGATGAAAAAATATTATTTCAACATGTAATCAATACAAAAATATTGAGATAGTTTACATTTTGTATGTGTGTTTTTTTAATTTGTTAAGACTTTAGCTTTTTAAAACAGTTTCAGATTTACAGAAAAATTGAAGGAAAGGTCCAGAGATTTCCCATATACTCCCTGACCCTACACATACATGCATAACCTTCCTAATTATCAACATCTCCCACCAGAGTAGTACATTTGTTACAATTGGTGAACCTACATTGGCAAATCATAACTATCCAAAGTCCATAGTTTAAATTATAGTTCATTCTATAAATTTGGACAAATGTATAATGCTATGCATTCATCACTATGGTATCATACAGAATAGTTTCGCTGCCATAAAAATCCTCTATGCTCCGCCTATTCATCCCTCCACCACCCTCCTCCATTCCCACCCCCCAAAAAATCCCTGGCAGCTATTGATTTCTTTTACTGTCTCCATAGTTTTGTCTTTTCCAGAAGGACAAATTGCTGGAATTACAGTATATAGCCTTTTCAGATTGGCTTTTTATACTTAGTAATATGCATTTAAGTTTCCTCCTTGTCTTTTCACGGTTTGATAGCTCATTTTTTAGCACTGAATAATATTCCATTGTTTGGATGTACCACAGTTCATTTATCCATTTACCTACTGAAGGGCATCTTGGTTACTTCAAGTTTTGGTAATTACATATCAAGTTGCAATAAATATTTATGTGTAGACTTTTGTGTGGACATGTTTTTACCTTCTTTGGGTAAATACTAAAGAAAGTGATTACTGGATCATATGGTAAGAGTATGTTTAGATTTGTAAGAAACCACTAAACTGTCTTCCACAGTGGCTATACACTCTAGCATTCTCACCAGTAATGAATGAGAGTTGTTGTTTTTTTTTTAATGAGAGTTCTTGTTGTTTTACATCCTCAGTAGCATTTAGTGTTACAGATGTCAATGTTACAGATTTTAACCATTCTAGTAGGTGGGTAGTGAGTGGTATCTGATTGTTGTTTTAATTTCTATCTCCTTGTTAACATATGATGTAGAGTATCATAAAATGTTTATAGTTGCTGAAAACAATATGCTAAGAAACTTAAATGTAAAGAGCTACAGAAAGCAAAACTGGGGTAAACTAGATTATAAAATAATTTTATATTCTATTTAAAGCTATTGTATTTTTTCCTCTTCCCCTCATTTTAAACATCATTAAAAACATCGGTCCAAAACCAAAATAATAATAAAAAGGAAAACAATAAAAGAAAGCTTCCTACAAGAACTTTCTCAATTCATGTTCTCATATTGCAATACCATTTCTATATCAAAGAAAGGTCATGTCCTGTCACATCTTTATCTTATCTGATGAGCTGTAAAGTATTCCTTAAAGAGATAAAAAGAAGTATAAATGTCAAATTGTCTTCTTAACAACTTGAATGGAGACAGTGCCCTTAATGGTGAAATCCTGTCTTGAAGTGATGAATAGATTATTCTGTGAATAATGTACAAGTCTCAATCCTACCAATCGGCTTTGCTTAGAAACCTTATAGGATTGCATACATATTTAATAATAGTATAATATATCATAGGAGAGTTGAATGACCTTTAAGTAACTCCAAGTGAACCTTTCACAAAGAATAATACTCCACCAACAGCTCAAGGTTTCAAATATGCAGTCTCCCATATTTATTTTTGTGCCATGCGTGGCATGAGTGTTTAGACAAAAGGAAGTAGTTTTCTGAATAAAGGGTTTGCAAACCTGGTCACTTTGTCTTGAGCATAAGAATCTGTTATTGACTGATGTCCTTTGATAACCTTTGTTCTCAAAAAGCTCAGGAAGATGGTGCTTCTTGAACCTCTCCCTCCCTTGACCTGCTATTGCCGCTCACACACCAGGCTGGACGACTGGAGAGCTGTTTGCTACTCCTTACTCTTGGCAGGTCCAGGATACTCTCTCTGACCACTGGGTGCAGTGCTTTTATGCTCAGAGACCAAATATAATATTGGTGAAGTTCAACACAACTTACCAATATCAATAAAAATCTATAAGGAGTCAGGAAAATCTACATTGAACCAAAGACTAGGAATATAGTTTCTGAAAAATGTGACTTGGAGTGTAGCTTGGAGATGACTATCTACACAACTGTAAGATTAATGTGATAAGAGTGCTAATAAACATATTTCCAAATATGAGGACAGGCTCTCCATACCCCTGACTTTGACTTTTATAATTTTCATAGGCCCTGGGTTCTATCCTTTCTTTGGAGGCTCCAATTCAAATCATATCAAACTTTTCAAAAATGTTACCACATCCCACTAAACTTCTCCTAGGCCATTGGAAGCTTGTGTCTTTGGCACTGTACCTGTAGAACTTAGCAAACACAACAACCAGCTTTGAGGACAATTAGAAAGCTACATATGGAAAGAATAGCTGAGCCAATATTTTAAGAATGCATAAATTATTGTAGCACTTGGAGAAGATGAAGATGTGGTTAAGAAAGTGGAGGAAGCATTTGCAAAGCCCTGGAGGCAAGACAAAGCAAGCGCTGAGTTTAGGAAGAGTTGAGGCGTGTAAAAGTTGGCAAGTTATCAGATGATTACCAAAGGTCTTTAATTGATCTTGTGATTGATGAGGCATCATTAAAATAAATGTTGATAAACAGCTAAAGGAGATAAATAGCTCTTCCTTTTTTCTTTTTCATTAAAGGTTCAAAGACAAGGAATATAGGACAGAAGGAGGAATGAGGACAGAAGTGTTTTTTGTTTTGTTTTATGTGTTTTTCTAAAATATATTTTTATTTATTTCAGAAAGGAAGGGAGTGGGAGAGAGAGATAGAAACATCAATGATAAGAGAGAATCATTGATCAGCTACCTCCTGCATGCCCCCCACTGGGATTTGAGCCCGAAACCCGGTCATGTGCCCTGACTGGGAATCGAACCGTGGCCTCCTGCTTCATAGGTCAATGCTCAACCACTGGGACACACTGGTCAGGCTAGAAGTTTAATTGGAATGTGGGCAAGATTAGAGATAGGAAGTCCAGTGACATGTAAAAACTGCTGTTCCAAAAACCCTTAGACTTTGGAGTCCAACATACCGTTATTGGAACCAGCTGGGTGTTGTAAGCCTGGCTTGAAGCAGGTAGTAGAGCATTCCCTACAGGATCCTGTGAATGGAAAAGATGCCTGGGTTGTGTTTAACACAGCAGGGAATTGGGACGGACAAATCCTCCTTTCCATTTTCTCTTAGAAATCCACCTCTCACAAGCTGACCATGAACAAACTACATCTGATCATTGCTCTGAAGACCACAAAATCCCACTGGTTCTTCTTAATGAAATACCTCTCCTACCTTTCCTCTGCAACTAGGTTTGAAGTGAAAGACTTTCCTCCCTGCTGCTTTACAAAACCAGTAAAAAGCCCATGTGGCTGATTTTCAACAGAGACAAATCAGGTGTCAGAGGAAGCATTCCCCCCACCCCGCTCCGCTGCCACTGTGCGTCCCCCTGCCACCCAAGATGGCAGCTTTAGAGTTTGTTCTGATTAGCTTCTGCCCATGTAAAATGCATGTGGTGTACTTCACAATTCAAAATGCAGCAGCAATCAGTGTTTCTCATCAAGACAGCTCTCTAGCCGGGCCTCCTACGGCTGTTCCCTCAGGCTTGCTGAATTGTTTCTATTCTCTAGTCAAAGTGTGGGAAGTAAAGATCATTGGTTTAAAACTCAGCCTTGGATTCCAGTTCTGACTTTGACATTAATTGAGTGTGTGAACTACTCTTTTTAGGACTCAATTTTCTCTTCTACAAAATGGCAAGAAAATAAGTTAAATGATGTTCAAGAATCCCTTCTCCAGGTGCATTGTTACAGCAGAAACCTTTTGCTCAGTGTTGAACCTAGCAGGCATACCCATTGTGAAAAGCACATCCATGGTAGAGATCACTTGAAGAAAATAAATGTTAAAATAAATGTGTGCATTTAACAACTGCTAGTTTATGTTTAATATGCTGCAGATGGGATTCTTGCTTTTAAAATTCTAACTCTCTCAAGAGATGTGTAAATGTGGCTTTGTATTTTATTAGCCATAACTCCAGTTCTTGCCTTGTGTATTAATATTACTTACTAGATATCCTTGTTGACTTGGCTGAGGGGATATATCTCCCTTCACCTCTTTTTCCCCACTTTTCAGTGCTATCAGCTTTTACTCAGCTACTCAAATAATGGCTTTGACAATAGCTGTGATTCTGGTTGCCCAACAACTGGGAAAGAAGTCGGAAGAAATTCAAATAGCATGAGCTTTCAGAACCATCTATTTTGCTTTCTATCCAAATTCATCCAATTTTTTTGTTTATAAGAAATTTGAAAAATATTTCCCTAAGGAAGAATTTGAATTCATTTGGTAATTCATTCATAATTCTAATCAAAACATCATTATCCAGACAGTGACTCAGTGGTTGAGCATTGACCCATGAACCAAGAGGTCACCGGTTCAATTCCTGGTCAGGGCACATACCCAGGTTGCTGGCTTGATCTCCAGTGCGGGGCTTGCAGAAGGCAGCCTATCCATGATGTTTCTCTCTCACCCATGTTTCTATCTATCCCGCTCCCTTCCTCTCTCTCTAAAAATCAATAAAAACATATTTTATAAAAAACAGCATCTATGTGTGATACTAATCTTTGGGGGTTTCATCTTGATGACACAGATGACAAAGCAGGCCCACTTCAAAGCCAAATCATTCGCTGTCAATTCATAATCTTATAGGACAGCTCTGAAAACAATGTTCAAAGGCCAAGATATCCAAATAAAATAGAGGAAGTGAGTCAAAACAAATGTTTAGATTTTATGTCAATTCACTGTACTACCTAGAAGCTTGAAAACTGAAATAGGTTCTTGATATTAGAGAATTCCAAAACCATCTTTATTTACCTTTGCTTGAAACTGATATGTTAAGTCATCAAATTTAATATCTCAATTATAATTGCACAATAATGCCTGAAAGCAGGTAGGGAGAAGGTTGGAATACTGCCTCTAGGACATGTCTAAGGGCCACCATAAACACGCCAGTTCTCAATCATTTATTTTCTCTGTTGATTGCAAAGCTTTGCCTGAAAGCAGGTAGGGAGAAGGTCGGAATACTGCCTCTAGGACATGTCTAAGGGCCACCATAAACACACCAGTTCTCAATCTTCCTCTTGCTAGCCATCAGTGACTTCCTCATCTTCACTGTTTATTACCCTTGGCCTGAGGTCTACATTGTGATGTGTTATGTATACCTGTCTAACTTACTTTATTCTAAATGTGAATGAACCTGATATGACTGAAGGTGTCTAGAGGCAACAGCGCTAAGATTGTAGAAAATGGAGCATAAGATGGGATGTAAAGCAACAATGAGGACACACAAGACAGAGGCAAGAACCAATATATTAAGATAAGTTTTTTTAAAGATGAACAGTCCTTAGCTACTTGACATCTACAGCATTGAGCTTTTATTGAATGATTCTAAAAGGTAAAAGTCTTACCAAAGAAGTTAACACTCTTGTTTCCTCATCCGGGCTCCATTGAATTCAATGATTCAATAAAAAAAAAAAAAAGGCAGAGTGAAGGAGAATTTTTAAGGCATCTTAAAGAGAACAATTGAGGGAAACATGAGAGATATGTGAATAGCTGCTATAAAGACTGTGCAAATAGATATACAGACAGGAATTTTACAATATTTTTATATGAGAAGTACTTTATCATGTGACATCACATACAGCCATATTTACAGCTGCCTAGCCACAGTATAGATTTGAATAGGGAAAATGGCTCAGAAATAGCAGTATTAGTGATTCAAGTATTGATTTTACTTGATAAAGGATAGCAATATTCACGATTGATTTAGCACAGTTTTAAGTTCTTGTTTTCTTAAAAAATAACTGTTTTGAACTAAATATATACTAGTTATATTCACATAATGAAACTACATTTGAAAACAAGCTTAAAAATTTCCCATCTCAGTCAATAAGATATGCTTCTTATTGGCACAGCAGGAAAAAAACACACTAGGAATTTGAAAACCTAAAGTCTAAGCCTGTCTATGTCATAATCTACAGAATAATCTTAAATAGGTCATGAAACTTCCTCAGGCTTCTGTTCTCAACTGCAAAAAGAAAATCATATTTCTAATACTTTAAACAATTAAAAAAAAGAAAATCATATTTGTTGACCTTTATTATTTTATCTTCTCAGTAATCCTTAGAGTTAAGTAAGGCAGCATCATAATCATGTATAGAGGAAATTAAATCTCAATGAGGTTACACAACCCACCCAAGATGTCACAGGTAGTAACATGACAGTTAACCTTCCATAGTTTTGCTGAAGACTCTAGTATTAGTATATATTGTACTCATAAATTTGTTAAATGAAGCAATAATTTCCCAGGTCCTTTCCAATCATCACATTTTATCCTTCTACTTACTATTTTTTTTCTCTTCTTTCAACCAGCATTTAAATTAAAATACATATATATTTGGTCATCAAATTTCACTTATCATGGTTCTTAGATTTAACCATTCTTTAAATTTTTCTTGTATTTCTATATTAGGCCCAGAGAAAAGTTACTTTTTTAGATAACACCCACTACTGCCTGCCTCTCTGAAAGCGTTTGGACAATGTTTTGATGTCTGTTTTAATAAAAGCTAACCTTATTTTGCCCCTAAAGAGGCTTTAGTAAATATTGCTTCCTTTGAGTGAGAAGAGACATAAAATAGCCTTTATTGGATTAAACACATTTTACCAGCTTTCAGTTTTTCCAGTGGCCATTCACATTATGCTATCGAAGATAGCTGTGGTTTTCTTCTATAGACAGAATAAATTTCATCTGTAAAAATGAAAACACTATTTGTTTGGCATTTGGACACCGAAAACTGGGGGCATTAAATACCTTTATTTCAGAGTAAGCCAATTATAAAGATATAAACTCTAGCAGATAAAACGTGTTAAGGTTATTTTTTAAGGAGAAAGAAGAGAAGGAAAAGAGAAAAAATTTCTAAAGGCAAATATATGTGTACATATCTACTTAATATTTTTAAAGTGAATGAACATGACCATGTTACTAATAATATAAAGAAGTCCATTTATATTTTCATGGATTTTTATCAAAACCAAAAGTGAAACAACTGAATCAGGAAGAAACCCTTTATGAGCAATAATAAAATTAAAATTGAGAGAAAAGTGAAAGTAATATGAGTATCATTTTAAGTTAAAGGTTAATTAGCTCATAAAATGAACTTCAGAAAAGGAAACTCAAGTTTCCCCATACCACACTATTAGATTAAAAACTTTTATTCTGGCTTTAATGTTTTTATATTCTAAGTAAAATGGATAATGGCTAAGTTACTTGGCATTTATGTCATCATGAATAGCTGGAAAATAAAACAATAAAGGAACATTTTAAGTTGTTACAGATTTCAAAGTATGGCAACTTTCCTATTTTGGTTTTAAATGTATAGAAAGAAAAAGCTGAACTGAACAAATATATATTTATTTATAATTCTAAATTCTGGATAAAGTCAGAGAACCCATGAAAAAATCAAGTGAAGACTATTTCAATTAAAGCAAATAGACTTGCAGGAGCCCATGATTGGAATGTACTTGGTATGTCCTATGAATGAAAAGGAGGCTTGTGTGAATATGTAATAACAGATTAAGTGATATAGAATGGTAGCTATCCAGGGCCTTGTAGGTATACCATGATCTTTGGAGTTTATCCTTAATGTGATGGGATATGCTTGGGATTATTCTGAACAACTCACTGTTGCTATCACCTTTTATCACTTTTAGATGTTATGGTATCAACATTTTCACTATGAGACAGACTACAAAACATCAGTGACTGACCACACTACTAACTATATGAAGTACAGGATCTAGAGTTAGTATATGATCCTGTGACATCCTTGGAAAACTAAGTTAATTACTTTAACAAGTAAAATTCTTTTACCATGGGGTTAGATATAGAAGGTGTTTTGTTCCTGTCAATATAAAGGATGTTTCAACACCAAATTCTGTATCTACAGTTGTGATACAAATCTCATTCATTCATTCATCCATTCATTCAGCTTTACAAAAGCACTTACCCTTTAAGAGATGCTGTGCTAGGCACAAGCTTAGTGTCTGTGCAGGTAAACTAGTCTAGTTCCTTAAAATTCAGAAACAATTTGCAAGCTTCACGGAGGTCATTATCTGCCACCATCTAATTGGAGACAATACATCTACCAACTCAGCTTTGTAACTATGTTTTATATCAGTACATTTTTAAGACTCATCCTGAACACCAAGATTATTCCAATAGTTTATACTTTTAATGAACAGGATGGTCACATATTCAAATATTGAAGTTAAATGTTACAAATTAAAAATAGTTAAGATCCATGAAAATAAAAATTATATCAGAGCTTGGAAATTTTCTATGGAGAAACAAAGCTTTGAGGAATAGAACATATGATGCTTCCATGGCACATCAACCTATATTTGAACCACTAACATATTTCAATAAGAACCCTATTTTGATAAATTAAGAAAGGGACTTAATTCAGATGGGACTTCTATTATCAGAAACTTTGTGCAGTTATTCCTCTCTCAGGAGTTATGTACAAATAGGCTATGCTATTTTATTCCATTACTACCATTGCTTATATCATTATTTTTAACAGGTTTATTAGAGGTATAATTGATATGTAATAAATGAAAAATAGTAAGTATGTACAGATTGATAAGTTTTGACATCTATGTAGATTCATTAAACCATCAACATAATCAATACATTAAATATGTTCTCCATACCTCGCCCCTCAAATATTTTCTTATTCAACTTTGTAAACCCTGCTTCCTGTCCATTTCTGCACCAGGTCTCTCATGGAAACCACTGTTCGCCTTCTGTACTATAGATTAGCTTGCATTTTCTATAAAGTCAGATGAGTAGAATCATAATTGTCTGTCTTATTTTATTCTTCATAATTATTTTGAAGCTGAACTGAACAAATATATATTGTACATACCAATTTGTACATACCATGTTGTACATACCAATAGTTTATTCCTATTTATTTCGGATTCAAATTTTAGTTTACAGACATTTCACAACTTGCTAATCCATTTATTTTCTAAGTATTTCTTTAGCTGTGTCCCACAGTTTTTGATGGTTATGTTTTTATTTTTATTCAGTTCATATTACTTTTAATTTCTTTAGATTGATTTTTTGGCCTGTTGGTGATTCAGAAGTATACTATTCCATTTTCAATTATTTGGGGATTCCAGGTATCTTTCTGTTACAGATTTCAAATTTTATTTCCTTGTGATAAAACAGCATATATTATATGAATTGAATCCATTTAAATTTACTGAGGCTTGTTTTATGGCTCACATATGGTTTATATTAGTAAATATTCTGTGTGAACTTGAAAAGAATGTGCATTCTGCTGTTGTCAAGTAAAAGGTTTTTTAAATGTCAACTAAGCAGGTGGGTTGCAATGTTCTTCAGGTCTTCATACGCTTACTGATGTTTTTTGTCTTCTCAGCCTAACAAATATTGAGGATCTGTTTATTTCCCTTACAGGTAGTTCTACATGTTTCTGTTTTCATGTGTTATGAAGCACTGGTTTCATGTGCACAAACACTTAATATTGATATACTTTCTTGATGCATAGACTCATTTATCATTATGAAATGATGCTTTATATTCCTGGTAAAATCCTTTGTTCTGAAATCTACTTTTATTTCAATATAGACATAATAGTTTTCTTTAGGTTGCTGTTAGCATGTCATATCCATTTCCATCATTTCACTTTTAATCTATGTGTCTTTGTATTTAAAATACAGATTGTGAGAAGCATATAGTTGGGTCTTGCTTTTTTATCCAATACATAAATCTCTTCCTTTTAATATGATGATTGATATGGTAAAGTTTAAAACTATCATCTTTCTGTTTGTTTTGTATTTTTCCCATCTGTATTTTTTCCTCTTTGAGCAATTTAATTATGATGTACTTTCATGCAGTAGTCTTCATGTTTCTTTATGCCTGCTTTTTTGCTTTTCAGTTTTTTAAATCTGTCAGTTTATAGGTGTGTGTTTTTTAAATCAAATTTTTGGGAAATAGCTAATATTTCTTCATATAATTTTTCCCCCTTCTTTTACTCTCCTTTTGTTATCCAATTTCATGAATGTTCAGCTGCTTGAAATTGCCCTATATTTCATTAATGATCTGTTCATTATATATTCAAGTTCACCAAAATATTTTTCTGCAATAAGTATTCTGCCAATAATCCAATATGGTCTAGTTTCATCTCTTGAAGTCTGATTTAGATCTTTAAAAATATTTTACACATCTCTACTTAGCTTCTTGAACACATGAAATAGTTATAATAACTATTCTAGTGTCCTCTACTATCTCTATCATCTACGTCATTTCTCTGTCAGTATTACTTGAATAATTTTTTCAATCTTTAATTTCTTTATTAAGGTATTACATATGTGACCTCATTCCTCTCATAACCACCCCCCACTCATGCCCTTGCCCCCTTGTTGTCTGTGTCCATTGGTAGGGCTTATATGCATGCATACAAGTCCTTTGATTGATCTCTCCCCCTTACCCCCACCCGCCCCTACTTTCTTTCTGAGGTTTGACAGTCTTATCGCTGCTTCTCTATCTCTGGATCTATGTCATTTATCTGCCGGTATTACTTGAATAATTTTTTTCTTGACAATGGACTACATTTTTTGCTTATTTGTATGCTTGCAATATATTTTATTGAATGCTAGGCATTGTGATTTACATTGCTGGGCCCTGGATATTTTTGTATAATATAAATATTCTTGAGCTTTGTTATGGATGTGATTAAGTAATTGGAAATATTTTATTTAAGACTGGATTTGAGAAATTTTAGGCAATACCAGAACAGCATTAAATCTGTAACTAATCTTGCTCTACTACTGAGACAAAAGCCTTCTTATTACTCTAACCCAGCCGTGGGCAAACTTCGGCCCGCGGGCCGGATCCGGCCCGTTTGAACCAATACTCCATGATTTATCAAGTTTCCCCTTCTGACTAAAGGAACTCCGGTAGTTTCTTCAAATGTATCCTTTCATCAATATTCAGCTGAATATTCAAATATTATGCACATATCTGGAGTTCATTTTCTGTGTAGTTTTCTCTTACTACTATTAGACCCTGTAGCTTTCCCTGACTCTCAGTTCTATCTCCTCAGCTCAGGAGAACCGATTGGTCTTAGCTGGCTTTCCTCTTCCTGTTCTGTGTCCTAGAATCTCTCTCCAGGAGCAACCACTTTAGGGCTCACATCATTGTTTCCTGTCTCCTAAAGATCGAGTTCCTTCATTGTCTGATGTCCAATGTCTTAAAAATCATTGTTTCATATTTTTGTCAAGTTATTTTAGCTGTTGCGGTTGAAAAAGTAAATCTGATCCCTCTTGTTTCATTATCATCGTAAGAAGAAATTTGAAACAAGCTATTTTTAATAAATAGAATTTATGAGATTTAAATATCTATGTTATTATGTATAAGAAATAAAAATAACTGCTTTTATCTAAAATAACTGGCAAAAGTCACTAATCCATGAGATTAGATTTTAACAAAAAATGATGAATGATAAGAACTTGCAATTCCTTTAACAACTGAAATTATGAACCAAAGAAGCACATTTTATGATGCATCTCTTTTTGATTCCATAAAAATATTATTTTTCTTTCTTCAATATTTTATTATCAATGAACCCACGAATTGGATAATAATTATTCATTTCATTTTTGTGGAAAATTATATGTGTGACTTTGAAAATCTTATTATTTAACTTAATTATTTCCTCTAGGTGTGAAACTTCTTCATGGTCCCCAAGATATGGATTTAGCTGCTTTCCTGCTGTGTATCTTCAATGTTTGGTTTAAGCATCTGAAGAGTTAGCTGATGAAAATTACCAAAGAAATGCCAGATTCTCGTTGCCTGGTAACAGGTATTGGTAGGACAGAGAGTATAGGTTCTGTCTCTTCAGATATCCTACTTTGGAGAGAAAAAACCCTCTAGCAAGCAAAAAAGTAAATTGTATAAAATTATTGGGGGAACATAATGTAATAATATGCACCAATGCAGTGTTTTGGGTATAAATTCTATAAATTATGAATAAATGTTGTGCCAATGTGCATTAGGCACTACTTAGAGAGAAGAAAAAGTAAAGATACCTTGCCTTTGAGAAACTTACAGTCTAACACAAATCTTGTGACACCCTGCAGTAGTATTCTAGTAAAGATGCTTTCATTTTTTTAAAGGTTATCTTTATTGTTGAAAGTATTACAGATGTCCCCTTTGTGTTTTTTTTTCCCTGCTTGACCCCCTCCACCCTGCACCTGCCCCTCCCAAGCCTTCAAAGCACTATTATCTGTGTCCATGGGCTATGCATATATTGCATATATGTTCCCCGGTTAATTTCTCTCACTCCCCCCCATTTCATTTTGTGTTTAATATAGTGACCACCCATATTTGTTTAAAAATAAATTATTCACTAAAGTGTCTGGATGTATATAAGACAGAATAAAAGAACACTGAAAAGCACTGAAAGAACACTGAAAAGCACTGGTGATTCCATTCATCAGAACAATGAGGCTAAATCTTTCTAAATTTTGGCTTCCAAACACTTATCCTTTATTAATTGGACATTTTACTATATATATAGTGAAAAAGTTATACTGAATCATTTAGACAGTCTCATTTACCACAGCTCGATGAATTAATCATTGTGAATCACAATACACCAGAGGGCTTTTCTCATGATTTCAAGATTCTCATAGACATCTGCCTCCTTAACACTTGTACTTGGATGTCTCAAAGTCAAATCAACATTGTCAAAATCAAATACATTGTATGATTCTTAAATTTAATCCTATCCTATATAATAAAGAACTAATATGCTAATTAAACCGAATAGCAGAACAACCATCTGGATGACCTTCCGGATGAAGCCCCTTGCACGAATTTCATGCATCAGGCCTCTAGTAAAATAATAAGCAGTTCCATCTAGATTTCAGTTCCATTTTTCCTAAAAAGGCTTTACTCATACCTTTCTTCCCATCTAGATTTCAGTAAGCTGAGAGTTATTTTTACTCCTCTGTTCTTTAACCTCCAAATATAATTTATACCACTAAATTATCAAAATGACTTTTGCAATATCTGCTATCTCTCTTCATTTCCACTAGCTCATGTTACCCTAGCTTATGCTATTACAATCCCTGTTTCCTCAAGTATATTCTTCACTTCCTCCAATATGTTCCCCATACCTTAGTCAGAGCAATCTTTTCAAAACAAAATCTAATCATCTGTTGCAACCCCACATATATCATATGCTTAAAACAATCCAGCTTCCACTGATCTTTAGTTAAAAAAAATAATTGATATGGACTACAAAGTCTGGTTAAAATTCTGATTTAACATTCTATTCTTAGCCACACTAAACTTCTCTTAATTTATCAAAATGATCTCCTTTCATAGACTTTTACATGTGCTCTTCCTTCTGTCCATAACCTTTTTTTACCAATAACTAATCTCCCTTCTGTATAATTAATTTTAATTCCTACACATCCTCTGACCTCAGTTCAATTATCATTTCTTCAAGAAAGCATTCCTTTTCCCCCTAAATTAGTCTAGGCCTTGCCATTATGTTTTTTTCACAGCAGCTTATACTTTTCTTCACTGTACTTATAACAGTTGTAAATTTTAGAATTATTTGTGCTACTATTTAGGTTCTCCTGTTTTCCAAATGAGCAATAAGATCCAAGGGGGAAGAATTATGCTCACAGTGGAATGAAAGACAACCCAGCAGCAACTTACATGTAACCTTTGACTGAGGACCAGAGGAATGAAGGAATATCATTGGATGCCTCTGTAGACATATATGTTCTATGTAAGATGGTCCACCACCAGCACTCAAAAGCTTGGTACTACTGAGGCTGCTCACCTAGTTAAGACACCGTCATGGGGAATTGGGGAAAAAGCCCTTAATTGACTAAGATTGAGTTTCTGCAAGCTAGTGAAATTGACTTATGGAAAATGTTGGGAGAGATTTCTTACAAACTGTAATTTATAAAGACTGAAATTTGCATCTATTGTTCCTAAATTATATACAATAATAAAAACAGCAACAATTCAATTTTCATCCATTCAAAATACAAAGGAAATATTAAGCAAGTTTCCAAAACATATTTCTTCTCTTTTTACCTTTTTAGTCTTTACTTTTTAAATCTCAGTTGAGAGGAATAGGGAAATGGCAGTCTCTTTAGTCATGAAAACTTACTAGAGTTGGCAAATTATACTTCATCATATTGTAAGTGGAATTTCACTAATTCCTAGTTAGGGACATGGTAAATGCAGACAGACATTCAGCCCTGATTCCCTCTGATGCCATTTAATGAGTTCCCTGCTGTATTTAGTTATGTAAATACTGTTATTGCAAAGTCTGTTGAAGATTATGGCTGTGTTTTCATCAATGTAAGCACAATATCTTTATCCCTGACAAATGTCCTCAGGGCATTGCGGTTTGTTCCTTGTTGCTATTTCTGTTATTTATGTAATAATAATAATAATAATAATAATAATAGAATCTTTTAAAATATCTGTTTCACAGTGATTGTAGCACTTTTAGGCCAAAGAGAAAGCATGTAAATAAATTCAGAATTGCTTCCACATATAAACCTGCATACAACTCTACTTTAATTCAAGGTCTACCAGTAGGTCATCTCCATACAACTTAAGTGCTCTCTGATCCTAAGGTCCAGGGAAAGAGATGGGAAGAAAAATATGAGTAAAGCCTTTTTGGGAGAAATGAAAATGTGTCTATTATCTACCTGTACTTGTCAAACTGCAAGTTGTCCACCTTATCCTTTCCCCTCTTCATGGATATTTAGCTGACCAGGTTACATTTCCAGCCAAATTACTATTTGGAGCAGAGCAACTCTCTGAACCAAAACAGCTGGAAATTTCCATCGCAGACAAAATTAGCTTCTATCATGTTAAGCTACTATATTCTGAAGAGGAATTTGTTTAAGCTGCATTGTGTTTACCATAACTAATTCATTTATGTATTTGGCCTCTTGCAGCCTAGGAAATAAACTACTCAGCCATGTGCTTTGGTCTGTCATGATTATTACAATTTTGAGCAAAGACCAAGGACACTACTCTTGCAGTTGAGGGGGACAGCACAGATGACAATTTGTGGTTTTGCTGTTACTCGTTGTTGTTGCTACTGTTGTTTGTGAGGACAAAAGATTTACTAGTATATTAGTTATTATTATCTTTCCACTCCAAGTCTACCTTTCTGTACTCTACTTCTTGCTGGCTCTCTGCATGGCACATTTCTCTTTTGCCAGCTGGCTGTGTACTAGAAGACTGGGAGGCCAGGAGAAGGGCCAGACATTAGTCTTTGATTTTTCTGTTTGGCTTTCTGATATCATTAGTGTCATCCTAGAAAAGTTTTTTTTTAAATTTTGTTTTATTGCTTAAGGTATTACAAAGAGTATTACATATGTCTCTTTTTTATTTTTTGCCCCTTGACCTTCCCCTGGCCTCCCCTACCCCCCAGTGTCTTGTGTCCATTGGTTATGCTTATATGCATGCATACAAGTCTGGTTGATCTCTTAAACCACCCCCCCCCCCGCCCCAACCCTCCCCGCTGTAGTTTGACAGTCTGTTCGATGCTGCTCTGCCTCTGCATCTATTTTTGTTCATCAGTTTATAATGGTCTTTATTATCCATAAATGAGTGAGATCATGTGGTATTTTTCTTTCATTAACTGGCTTATTTCACTTAACATAATGCTCTCCAGTTCCATCCATGCTGTTGCAAATGGTAAGAATTCCTTCGAAAAGTTTTTTTTTTTTTTCATTTGGCAGTATCTGTTCCATTGGCACCTGCTGTATTTAGTATGCAGTTTTTTCAATGCTTGCAACTAAATTTACGACTCTCCAATCAAAGAGCTGGTATCCCTCTTGAAAGGTCTGGTTCTAGCTCCATGGTACATTGTCCTCTTAACTCAGAGAAACCAGCACCAGCGGGGAAGTATCTCCTTTTCTGAGGTCTGGGTTTCAGAGACTTTCTTCTAAGTATCTAAGTACTAATGATTTCAAATAATTCCAACCCCTTACTTTTTCTCCCTGTCATAAGAGAAATTAACTACTTTGTGCAGCTGCTAATTTCATATTTTAGTGCTCACTCTTTGCCTTTGCAATTCCCTAATACTTTATTAACAATCCTTTTTATTAAATTTCTCTCTTTAAATAACATGACTCTATCTCCTAATTAAAGCCTATCTGAAGAAAATGAAGACATTATATATACTGATATCTTATACAATGATTTCCCCTCTTAGCTCCTCTTCCCCTTGACCTTTCTTACAACTCACTAATTTAATAGAACCAATCATTACTGACTCAGAAAATAGACTTCATAGCAGAAATCAGAGAAGACTAAATAACTGGCATTTATGCAACAAATATAAAGACATACATGACATATTATAGAGAATACCTTATGAGTAATAGTTAATCAGCTAGTCAAAACTAACCGCAGGAGTAAAATGGGGTCACAAACTCTCATGTTCAGGCAGTTAAAGTAAATGAGTGAAGCAGACAAGGTGTAAAAGAAAAATCCAGCAGAAGAATGGCATGGCAATAAATGACAACTGGCTTATGTCCTCAACATCAGGGAGCCAATAAAAAATGGAAGGAACTACCAAACTGGACAATGTCAGCTCATCAAAGGATGACAGCAGGTCAAAAATGGCAGTGGTGGCTGAGTCCCGGGTTTCTGGGCTGATATATCAGTTTCAGCCACAGCTGGCTCGGCCTATGTCCATTGCTGCCCATGACGAGGAGGGCTCAGCTTGCATGTGGAAGGCCCTCACTTCCATTGCACTCCTGGGGGTGGGAGTGAGCATGCTGAATGTCTTTCTGACATGGCACCATGCACAAGAGGCCAAGATCATTGCCTATCCCCATCTCTGCATCAGGCCCAAGTCCTTTCCCTGGGGAGCCGGTAACCATATTCTATTCCATAATCCTCATACGAATGCACTTCTGATCGGCTATGAAGATAAATAAAGAGAACCTGGACCACTACCCAGTGGGGACCACAGTCGGGTTTGGACCATTATTCTGCATGCGGGCCACAAAAGTGTATGGGATCTTAAGCTGACCTTCTTTCCTAATATCATATGATGACTAGAATATACTATTCTTCCATCTCTTTGGAAGGAGATGGCTCAAATAAATAACTTAGATTGGACATAAAAAAAGACAACAGCCATTGTCTGGGCAACAACAAGTGTCTGGACAATTAGTACTATGTGGGAACAGTGACCTATTGGTCTTCAAACTTTGGATATAGTCTTTTGCAAAAAAGCAAAAAATTTGGATTTTTATCTGGAATCATCTTAGTTGTAAATGTTGTCACTTTTCAACTTTTGGAAAAGCATTCTGAAAACAAATCATGATGTTGGGCCTGACCTGATCTAGGTATCAGCTTGTGACTAATGGACAAGACATTTGTATTCCTCTGAAATAGAGATCTTATCAAGCCCCAAGTGTAGGTTAAAACAGAAATTCTTGGGAAACTTGGGCAAATGTGTTCAGGTAGAAGAAATTTAATAAGAGTCAGAGAGCTTCTTATAGGAAATTAGATTGATTTTTATACCCCCTGAAGGTACTCAAGTTACGTACTCAATAACAACTGACAAAGGAATGAGAAAGTTCCACAGCTTTTTGAGATCCAGCGTGGTGGGAAATAGCATAATTATCTGTATATAAGTTAACTTAAGAATCTGAGGGAAACTCGGAAAATTGAATAAACCTTGATATCATGAATGATAAATACTGCAACTATTAACAACATGGACAAAACAACTAAACACAGGACAGGCATGAAGACATATTGTTGGATACCAGCATGATGACTGACAACATTAAGATCCCAAAGCCATTGACCCATCATGACACCTTGGTTACATATGATCCTAGAAGATCGGATGCTACTCTGTGGAAAAAAGGATCTCTGAATTAACTGAGATTAAGTTTCTACCACCTTGCAGAATGCTAATTGCTAAAACTTCAATGGAATTAAAAAACTAAAGATAATTTTAACATTGCTTACCTGAGTGTGCCTTTGGAGATTCGTGTCTGCTACAAACTGATTGAACGTAAATCTTAGCTTTCTAAATCTGCACTGAAAAGAACAAATATGTATTTTTAGAAGACATTTTATGCTGCTGACTTTAAAATTTATATCTCTAGCCCTGACCTCCCCCTTGAGCTCTAGCTTCTTAGCTCTAATTACCTTATTTGGCAACTTTACTTGTTTGCTAATTCGTAGATGACCAAACCAAACTCTTCATTCTGCCAACTCTCCCAAATCTAATTCCTCAGTACTCTCTTCCTCAGGATGGGACCACCATATGTTTGCTACTCAAGTCAAAAACATAGGAAAGCCCTGGCCTGTGGTCCTCAGTGGTTAGAGCATCAGCCTGAGCACCAAAGGATCATGAGTTCGATTCTGGGTTAAGGGCACGTACCTGGATTGCAAGTTCAATTCCAGGCCCCAGTTGGGATGCATGTGGAAAGCAACCAATCGATGTGTTTCTCTCACATCAATGTTTCTCTCTCTTTCTCCCCCTCCCTCTCTTCCACTCTCTCTACTAGTAAAAATCAATGGAAAAAATATCCTTGGTGAGAATTAAGAACAACAACAAAAAAACCAAGGCCCAGCCTGCATGGCTCAGTGGATAGAGCGTCGGCTTGCAGACTGAAGGTCCCAGGTTCAATTCTGGTCAGGGGCGCGTGCCTTGGTTGCAGGCTCCTCCTCAGCCCAGGCGAGGGTTGGGGCTCGTGCAGGAAGCAACCAGTCAATGTGTTTCTCTCACATCAATGTTTCTCTCTATCTTTCCCTCTCTCTTCCACTCTCTCTAAAAATCAATGGAAATGGAAGAATGTCCTTGGATGAGGATTTAAAAAACAAACAAACAAATAAACAAAACCTAGGAGACATTCTTCCCCCTCCCCTCCCCGCCCATAATCCTCATAAATTCTATACAAGGTTGATTACTGTGGATTTTACCTCCAAGTATAGTCTCTACCTGTCTACTTTTCTCCATCTCTATTACGACCACTCTAAATCAACCCTCATAATCTCTTGACTGTACCACTACATTAGCCTTCCTGTGGTATGCAGAGCCAGCCCATAGCAATCCATGAGAACCAATTACATTTTCAAGAATTTTGCAAGCCAAAATGTGTTGTGTTCATAGCTTAAAATTGGCCATGAATGGAAGCATTTACACCATGAAAATAAATGAACAAATCAGGGCTTTTCCTCCTCTCCAGAGATCAAATTAGTAAACACATCAATATATTACTGTTCCTGTTTCCACATTTGTATCTCTTCAATCCATTGACTTTACAACAGCCTACGTAGTTTTTTAACAAATGAAACATGTTGAGTGTCTGCCCTGTTTAAAATCCTCTAAGAGTGTCCTGTTGGACCTACAAATATCCAAAATCCTAAAGGAGGTTTAAGAAATTCATTCACTCCCTTCCCTTCTGGCTTCAACTCTTACCTCTCCCTGCCTCATTTTCCACACTTCAGAGATGTTGGTCGTCATTTTGTCTCTCTGGAACATTAGGTTGTTTCTGATTTGGAGTCTGTACACCTAACGTTCCCCCTTCCTAGAATGGGCTTCACTTATATCTTGGTTGGTTCTTTCCTGTCATTCAGCTCTTAGGTAAAATGTCATTTATTCAACAAGGACTCTGAACTGCCCAATCTGTCTCTGTCTAAATCATGCTTCCTCACACCCTTATGATTTTTCTTTATAGCCTTCATCACTATTCAGTTATAGTATTTATTTACTTACTTACTTATTTACTATTTATCTCTCTCATTAGAATGTAAATTCTGTGAGAACAGGTGACTTTTTCTAACCGTTCTTTCCTCTGTACCTAACAAATGATTGGCAGTCACCAATACTTTTGAATATAATAAAAATATTTTATTCTTACCCAGAATTCCAACATTGATCAAAAGTTGTTTTTGTTGTTTTGTTATTAGTGTGTTTATAACTTCGTAAAGCCTTAATTTGGAAAAATCAAGGCATCCTGAATAATTAACAATGTTTTTTCTCAAGTATAAAAATTCACTGGAGTATTCTTTCTGTACAATCCCAAGTTCTAGAAAATCAGAGCATTGTCATGCTAAGTCCCTCCATGATTTCAACACAGGATAAAAGACTGGTAGAAGCATTGATGCATAAACATGGCATTTGCTGCTTTGGACTATAATTTATCTGTTTATTTTTCTGTTGCTGCATTAGATCTAACTTCCTCCAGGGCAGGGGTCATTCTTTTAAGTATTTTGTATTCCTAATACTGATCCAATGCTTTCACATACTAGGGCTCCACAATGTTTGTGGAATTAAAGTGCGTTTAATGATTAAATGTGTTTCTAGAATTTATTAGAGGCCTAAATAATGAGCAGTTTGTCTTATTTTGGAAATGAATCTAAAATGGAGAAGCAGACCAAACAATGTATCAAATCAAATAAGTAGAAGATGAATGATTTGAGGTGTTAAGAAATAGCTACACTATACAAACCGAATGTGTATTTATCCTAAATGAAATGGGGGGAAAAAGAATTTATAAAAATCACTTTTAGAGGTAATGCTACCTTTTTTTGTCTGGAATCAGGGTCCTAAAATCATAATCAGTTTTAAAAGATTATCACAAAAATGTTTTCTATGGTGGTGGGATCAACAGGATCGACAAGATCTTCTCGTTTGCAGAGTATTGATATGCTATTTAAGCTAATGGTTGGAGCTGAACTGAAGAGTACAAGAGGTAGCTGGGCTTAAAATTTCATAGGGAAAAGAAGAAAAGAAAAGAAAGATACTGGAAACAGAGTGACTTGAGAAGGGATTGGTGAAAATTCCAAGAAGGATTTCTAGTTGATTGCTATACAATATGTGATAAAAATACTGCCCTTCAGCAATCCTATAAAATGTTCAATACATTCCCATTTGCTCATTAATGCTTTTGAGATAATAGTTTCTTTAGGGAGGGTAATACCTAGATTTTATTACTTCATATGGATTCAGTAACTAGAAATAGTTTTCTTTCCCTGAAGCCTCCATTAAAAAAATAGGTCTCTATTTTTCAGTAACCTTAGCAAAAAGTTGCCTGTTTTAAGAGCATGCATGGTTTCCCATTGCTCTTAGAAGAAATATCAAAATCCTTAATAGAGACTACTAAACCCTAATCTGACCCGTGATTATCTCTGAAGGTCAATCTTCTCTTCATTTTCACCTTGCTCTCTGCCCCTCTGACATATTGGCCTTCAAAATCCATCAAATATTCCCATGTTACTTGTTGTCACAAAGGTCTTTACTACACAATTTCTTCTTTCTAGAATGTGCTTTCTTCCACCTTTCACCTTTACCTATTGCCCTTCATTCATTCTCAAATATCAGTTCAAGAATTGGTTCAGCAGGGAAGTCTTTTCTGACTGTACATTCTATAGCAAATTTGATATACGACTATGTTTATCTTTTCAGAGCTTGTGCCTCTGTTTATAATTATATATTTATTAGTGTGATAACTTGCTTAAGGTTTGAATACTCTACTAGGCTGGAAACTTCTTGAGAGAGATGTCATTTTGAAATTATCATTTTATCTCAGTGACTGGCACATAGTAGGTGCTCAACCACATAAAATGCCTCTTCTCTTACCTCCCGGACCTTTCATTCTTTATCTCTTTAGCAAGTTCGTTTTTCTCTCCCTGATCATTAAATGTTTTAGCTCCTCAAGGTTTTGTCCTAGGTCTTCTCTTCTCATTCCTTACTCTTCATAAGATGATTTCATTCAATTTAATGGATTCAATTACCACCTATACAAAGATCACACTCAAATGTCTCACCCAACCAAACCTCTTCCATAACTCTAAATTTATTTGTTTAATAGCTGACTTTATCTTACCAAATGATTATCATATTGATAAATCAAATTTAACATGTCTAAGGCTGACCTCATGATTTTTCCACTGTAAATCTGTTTCTCCAAAATTCCACTTACTTGTGCTAAAAACCTGGTAGCTATGCTTATGGAAATAAATGCAAGTATCTTTAGTTCTGCCTTGACCGAAATTATAGTTGATAACAGAGGTCAGAGAAAGGAATGGAAATTGTTGACACAATTGCTTTTTAGTGTGCAAAGCACTGGCTAGTCATTGTCATTAACTTAGCAGATAAGGAAGGTCAGTAAATATTTGCTTCAGTAGAACTTCTTATTGATATGTAGGTGTTTTTAATATATTTTAATAGAAATCCTTTCTCAGTTGTGTGTGTTATACATGACTTGATATTTGGCAAATTCATTAAAGCATAACTTGTCAGTTCATGAGGCAGCTAGAAAGTTCCATATAAATATTAAATAAGAGTTAATTATATTCAGGAGGTATATTTATTCCTCAGGTAGTTTTACAGGTAGCTCAGGACAAGCACAATTACTCTCAATTTCTTTGAATTATAAAGCATTGGATCACTAAAAATAGTCACTTAACCAAGATGAAAAGCTAAATACAATACATAATTTTATTTAGGTTACAACTGGGTTCCTCTTAGGAGAAAGTGGGTGTGAAATATTCACCCCCTTGACAGAATGAGATCACTGTACTTGATCAGATCGCTCAAAGGAGATGAGGAGCAGGGCTTCATTGCCCTTCAGAGACACTGGGTCTCTTGGCCACATTCCACCTCCTGCTTTACTGCAAAGTAGTAAAAGGAAGGTTTATGCACATGTCTAGGTGTATGTCCTGCCCTTTTCACTAAATCAAGAGGAATAAGTCCACTTGGTTACAAACCCGTGAGCTCTTGAACTTTCATCTGTCTAGATCAGTGGTTCTCAACCTCCCTAATGTCTCATGTTGTGTTGAATCCCAACCATAAAATTATTTTCGTTGCTACTTCATAACTGTAATTTTGCTACTGTTATGAATCATAATGTAAATATCTGATATGCAGAATGTATTTTCATTGTTACAAATTGAACATAATTAAAGCATAGGGTTTAATCACAAAAACAATATGTAATTATATATGTGTTTTCCGATGGTCTTAGGCGACCTCTGTGAAAGGGTTGTTCAACCCCCAAAGGGGTCGCGACCCACAGGTTGGCGACCCACAGGTTGAGAACCACTGGTCTAGATTATTGTGCCTTAGAAAGGTATGTTCTATCCTTTCTCAGGTCCATGGAGGTACCACAAAGTTCTTGTTAATCATCAATACAAAGTTTGCCCTGTCTTGTGGGGAAAAAATATTAAATTGAAAAATCTCAAAAGGGTCAAAAATAGATTGTAATTGTGATCATGGTTGTTTCAAAGTTTCTGAACATTTTCTAGCCTTTAGTATAAAAGCACCCTAAGGCCACCAGATTAAAATTAATCAAAGCCTTTGCAGGGTTTACTGATCTTTGGGCACAGGAGAAGCAGGCTCCAATGTCAATCCACAGGCCTCTAGGAGTCTGGTGGGAAGGAATGGAGCCCAATAGAGCTAGATCTGCCTCCCGACATTATTCATGGCAGAGAGGGCGCAGGTGTTCTCTGTGTGGGTCCTTTGCAGGGAAGGCCCATTAGTGATGGCAAAAATAAACATGGCTGGTGCAAGGTGGCACATGAAAAACAGGAACTACAAAAATGTTCACAGATCTAAATGGGATCCATTTAAAAAGAATACCTTATCTGAATGCTCATACTGATTCATTACACCATTTAATCAGCATCATCACTCACTTGGTTTGTCTCCTACATCACACATTGTTACTTATCCATTTTCTCTGCTGGTTCATTCTCTTCTTCCTGACTTTATTATTTGATTTCTTTTTCTCTTCTCTATCTGTTCTCACTCTCGGCAACTTCACCCAGTATCATGGATTTAAACGCCATCTATTTTGAATCTCCAGTCCATAATGCTCCCCAACACTTGAGATTTATTTTTTAAACTACCTACTGGAATCACCACTTGGATGTTTAAATATACCTGCAAAATCAAAATTAAACTCGTATTGTGCCCCCAACCCTGCTTCTCTGCCTCATACACAGCCTCCTCGATCACTAATGATACCATCTCAGCCTTCCATTTGTTCAGGACAAACATTTTGAGTTTTCTTTTTTCTTATGACCTATATCCAATCTTCCAGAAAATCCTGTTTGTTTTCTCTTTAAAATATATTCAGAGTCTGAATGTTTCCCATAATTTCTACTCTTACTACTCTTATGTATTGCTATTTCTTATTTGGAAGATTCAATAGACCTCCTAACAGTACTTCTTGCTCTAATGCCCAACCCAACTAAGTCAAGTCAGAGCATAGCAGACAAAGCATCCTTTTACTATGTAGGTCAGATTGTAGTAAGTAGGTCACGTCTTTATTTCTCACAAAATTCTCCAGTGGCTCCTCATACAATGGCCTACTAAGATCATCATATGTCCCCACTTCCCCGCTCTGACATCATCTGTTCCTCATTTTACCCCTCTAACCAATCCCACCTTGTTTTTTTTTCTACTCTAGCTACAGGGCCCTCTTTACTGTTTCTCAAATACTCATGCAAACACTCACCATATAGACTTTGCACTGTTTCCTCTGCCTGGAACAGTCTTCTCCCAGATACTCACATAGCTAACTCTTCACATCCTTCTCAGATGTCCCTTTTCCAATGAAGTGTATGATCATTCTGTTGAAAACAGTAGCCCACCACCACTAGCCCCCCACTCCTGCTCATTCCCAGTAATAATCCACTCTCGTGCCACCTTAATTTATTTTTTCCCCATAGTATTTACCATTTGCCAGTTCTTTGCATGCAGTATATTTTACTTTTTATTGTCTACCCCATTCTCATAATAGAATATAGGCTCCATGGATGCAAAGGTCTTTTCTTTGTACCTGATATTTTCCAAACACATAAAATAAGGTTTGACTCAGAGCAGGTGCTTAATAAATATTTGCTGAATTATTGAATAGAACTATTACATATTTACATATATAAATTATTTAGTTTCAATTGTACCATTTAATGTTTAATTCTCTCCTAAACTGTATCCTCAGTAAAGGCAAGTATGATACCTATCTTCTTCACCATTTACCCCTAATATTAAATATACTATTGGGCATAGAGTAGGCACTCAAAATATTTGTTGTAGGAGTGATCACAAAATATAGCATTGACAGATCCTTTATAAATTACTAAAAAGATCTGCATGTGTTTTAAGAATGGCAGTTTCTATATTCTGAACCCTTTCATCAAATCAGTCCTTTTCCTATGGCATGTTGTATTATTCACCAAAGGGTCATAATAGCAGCCAGCTGTTATGTCTGCCCCATAACTTACACACTTGTCAATTGATCGGCCAATCCATCAGGCAACCTTATGGAGAACTTTGGGCAGAGCTTGTTAACTTTCAGAGTCCCTGGTCTTGATTCACAGAAATATTCAAAACGATCCTTGCACCTAATTCCTATATCATTCATTTAGCAATTAACCTGGAACATTTTTCCAATAATTCTAATGATATTTTAAAACTTTTGTTGTAATTCAATTTGTGGTGTTTTTGCTTATGTATTTGTCACATTTCTCTCTAGCCAGTTTACAGGCTGCTTGAGATCAGGACCTACATCATATTTCTTTGAATCCTAATAATATAATATTTTTGCCCCTTAGGTTAAAAGTGCATGATCATAGCTTAAGCAATAACTTACATGTCTAAAAATCCTATCCTAGTCTTTTTCTAAATATCCTAAAAAAATTGTCACTAATTGAGTTATCAAATGTTCCAATTATCTCAGAGGAACACTAGAAAAAAATATAGATAAAATTGGTCTGCATCACTATTACCAGAGTTATGAAATAACCAAATAATAGTTAAAACTACTAGTAATCAAAAAGAAATTCAACCAAGCGGATTTGAAGATAGAATTAGCTTTATTAAGTGATTCATGAATCAGGCAGCATCCCATCTAGCAATTTAAAGGGTGCTCTGAGGGGTTGTACAAAATGGAAGGGTTTTATAGAAAAGGGTTCATCACAGCACAATTCACCATAGCTAAGATTTGGAAACAGCTTAAGTGCCCATCAGCAGATGAGTGGATTAAAACACTGTGGCACATCTACACCATGGAATACTATGCAGCTGTAAAAAAGAAAGAGCTCTTACCATTTGCAACAGCATGGATGGACCTGGAGAGCATTATGCTAAGTGAAATAAGCCAGTCAGAGAAGATAAGTATCACATGATCTCACTCATTTGTGGAATATAATGATCAACATAAACTGATGAACAGAAATAGATCCAGAGACACAGAAGCATCAAATAGACTGTCAAACCTCAGAGGGAAGGCAGGGGAGGCTGGGCAGGTGGGAAGAGATCAACCAATTAACTTGTGTGCATATATGCATAACCCCTGGACATAGACAATAGTGGGGTGAAGGCCTGGGCAGGCTGGGAGAGGTCAATGGGGGAACAGGCGAGGAAATGTAATACTTTCAACAATCAAGATTAAACACACACACACACACACACACACACACACACACACACAACCCAAAACAAAACAAAACAAAAACACAGGGTGGTACAAGGGAGCTATTCACAAAAGAAGAAAAAGGATTATTTTTAGACCAGAACATCTTCTTGGGAAGAGACCAAGAATGGCAAGAGACAAAGCTTTTTCATTATACAGATTGACTCTTCTTTCTATGGGAAATGGGGAGGGCTCACATGACAGATTATTTTTGTTGTTGTTGTTGACCAGAAAATTCCAGGCTGCTGGAGTAAGGGGCTTTAGCATGAGTGACACCTTTCGGGGCCTATGGTTTTCTTCTGTAGCAGTAGAAAACATTTCCAAAGACCTCAATATAGAGGGATAACCTTAAATAAGGCTAGAGTTAGACTAGGCTACACATATACAGACCAAAGGAAGCACAAGTCTGACAAAGAAAACCTGTGGTTTCAGAAAAAGAGCAAATAGGCAAAACAAGGGGGTCAGAGCAGACCTGAGACATGCTATCTTACCTACATTGACAAATTGAGTTTAAATGTTGCAACTCTAAGGATATTCTTCTAAAGAGTTCTGTTTTAAATTAAAATCTCCAAGAATGCCTGCCAATAAGGCTCAAATTCATTAAGAAAAAAGTGATATGAAGATGTCTTTAAAATTCAAGGATGCATATTATTCATTATCTGTTTTTTTTTCTTCCTGAAGAAACTAAGAAGAAACATTAGCTTTGACAGGAAACTGAAGCCTTGAAGTGATATTGGATGGAAGGCTCATTTTACAAAGACCTGAATTCCCTACAGGTTACTGCTGATCCAATTTGAAGTAATAATTTAAGGGTGGAAAAAATATCTCATTATCTGTCACTTTTCATCAAATTATTCTTAAAGATGCTATAATTATTTTATATTATGTCCTTTGTAATGTTTAAGTACCACCAAGAAAAGGGTGGTATTTCAGAGTGAAATTTTATTGAATTTGTTCATCTCCAATTATCAAACCTGTGTGATAGAAATGATAATAGAATGTTCTCTTCTCCCAACTCTGAAGTGGTATTAATGGGCCATTTTTGAAGCAGTTTTCTTTGTTAACTCAGTGAAGAATGACTCTTCCACAGCCTAAGTACAGAAAGAGATCTAGAAAGAACTTCAGAGTAGGCTTGCTGTGTGATTCTAAATTGTTCTATAACATATAAGAATGGCAATACCTGCCCCTCCCTTCTTCCAGGTCATTATCTGGGCCTTAAAGTAATATAAGATCTAACAGCTATCCATCAAAAGCACTATTTAGCTGTAGAGATATTCATGCTGTTTGTCAGAAATGGGAGGGGGGGTGCAAATGACATTGACGTTTTAGAAAATAAGTTTTATTCCTGACAAGCAAAGGGTGTCCCACACAGGTATAGACATTTGTACTATATGAATTCCCTTCCTTTCTGCCTCATTTCCACCTCAACCACAGAGTTTGTTACACATAACCCCTTATATATTATGACAGTTTTATCGCTAATACAAGAAAATCACAAACCTGAATTTGATTGATTCAATCATAAAAGACATCTGTTGTCATAACAAGGAATTCTTCATTTCCTTAAAAAAAATAACTAACTATGCATTCAAGTTAGTTCTCCATTTGGTCAGAGGGTAAAACAGATGACAATTTACCCAGACACAGATTCAACCATCCTCACGTGACAAGTAATCATTCATTCACCTGTGTCACATTTGCCTACAATATAAGCTAATCATTATTATATTACTAGCTTAAGTTGGCACAGCTTCAATACCCACAAAAGTCACTTAACAAAGGCCTCAGGTAAAATAAAAGCAATTCTGAAAAGGGTAAGTCATGATATTATCACCAATACATTTTTATAAAATGTACCAAATCAACTAATGGATCATGTCTCAGTACCTTGAAAGAATGGGAAAATGAACTGGTGATTGGGTTTTTCATGAGAGAGTAGGGTCAAAAATATGCCCAATGGTTAGGCCACAATCTGAGAAGAAAAGGTCAGTTGTGGCGACATTACAGCAGGGCTTTGCTCGCACAGGAAGTAACAGTAAGTCACTTGGATACATGGCACTGAAAGAAGACACCAAAGCAAGAGAATATCCCCAAACAGGTGGTAGAACTACATCAAAGATAGATTTCACTTAATTTTACTCAGCACTTGTGTAACACTGCAGAGTTTATAATATACTCTTATATACAATGTGTCTTATTATATTCATAGCCATATTGTCAGAAATAGAGGCAACATCAATCACTCCAAACAGGGGAGGCCATCATTCCAAATTATTAATGAAAAAATTACAGTTCAAAGAGTTTTTTTCTTATCTTTAACTTATTTATTTAAAAATATTTTTTGAGCACATGGGACTGTCATGGGTTTAGAAAATAAAGTACTCAGCAAGATAGATAAGATGCCTTATCTAATGGAAATGACATTCTAGTGGAAGATTCAAATAATACAAACACACATAAATGAATATAATTACTCTCAATTGCAATAAATGTAATATAGGAAACAAATCATATATAATGGTCATAAGGAACATTCAAGCATTTAAGGAAACACCACCAGTAGATTACATAGCTCTCAGATGACTATGGGAGCCTCTCAAAAAGGAGAGGTTAATTGGAGAACAGACTTATTTATGCAAACTTTGTGGGCAGTTATCACTACAGTGTGGTCACCTAATTAGAGAAGATGGTAAGAAATTTGTTCTTGACTCTAACTGAAGTAGACAATGACATCACCTTAGTCCTGGAAGTCATCAAGTCAGCTCAATTCACTAGCCAGGTTTGTTATAGATGGATAAATGCAGACCAAGGCAGAGTCTGTGCAATTGCTTTAAGGCTTTCATACCTGGGTTAATGCCTCAGGCCAACTAAAGAAGTGAATACAAAAACTGAAGGAGAAAGATACCTGTCTTTCTAAAATGGATTGTAATGGTTCACAAGTGTTTTGTATGTTTGTTTGTTTTTGTTAATCCTCACCTGAGGATATTTTTCCATTGTTTGTTTTTTTTTTTTTTAGGGACAGTAGAAGAGAGAGGGAAAGACAGAGAGAAACATGATGTGAGAGAAACACATTGATTGGTTGCCTTCTGCATGAACCCCAACCAGGGCTTGGGCAGGGGAGGAGCCTGCAACCAAGGTATGTGCCCTTGACTGGAATTGAACCTGGGACCCTTTGGTCTGCAAGCCAATGCTCTATCCACTGAGCCAAATTGGCTAGGGCCACAAGTTTTATTCTACTGTTTGGATCTGGGACCTGGGAGACATGGTTGAACTCAACACAAAGTCAACATCTCCTGTTAGTAGTCCTGTTGGTAGTTGCCTCAATTAAATGCTTTAGGAAACTAATTAACAGATTTGGTCACAACTTCTGTCAGATTAATCATAGTCACCACCAAACTGACACATTTGGAAAATTTCCCAGAAGCCAAGATAGCATAGAAAAGAAGCATGTACATTATTGGGAAACAATTCTCTATTTTTCTCTCCCATTGTTACAAATCTTGCTAGTAGGGGTGTGTTGCTTCTCTCTTCTTTTCTGAACAGTCTTATCAAGGATGTTTATATCATGAAAAGCCTTCAGAGGTAGAGCCGCCACCCTACACTGCAAAGAATAGGATTGCTTACAGTCTTGAAAGAGATAGTGTCTCTCTCTCTCTAGAGCAAAGAGTAGGCATGCTTACTCTCTAGTTTAATAAAGATAACTTTTTTCTCTGAGTTAAAATGACAGGCTTTCTTACTGTCCATTATAAAAGATTTTATTTTCTTGGGCTTGGAGTCCCTCTCCTGTAACATAACTAACTCACTGTTTATCCAGCATTCATTTGGGTTCATGTGTGTTAGTCCTGTGAAACTGATGTTAGGCATGGGGACCGGGTGAAAAATATGCTAATATTCATACTGCCTGTTGTGTCACAGTAATAAACTCCTTTCCCTCTGACCCAAGAGTCTCATATCTTCTGTCAGCCATGAAAGTGTGGCAGGCCAATGTGTTAGCATGAATGTAGGGTAATGTATCAGACACTTCACAGTTTTAGAGACAATACTAAAAAAAAAAGTGTGTGTGGAGGGGATTATTCTATAGAACATAATCCAGTTTTGTATATAATTTAGAAATCTTATTTCAGCATTTATTTTTCCACTTGGTTTCTAATTCCAGTTTGTTAAATCCATTTCAACCACTGTTGTTCTGCTGGTTATTGCATTAGTTATTACAATAAAATGTGTATGGATTCACCATGCATATGAGAATTATATTTTTAGCCATTTGAAAATTTTGCTTTTACAACAGTATAAGCTCACGAAGGATAGGCCCCATGACTGCTACCCCTTCTTGATTTCCTTGGAATACTTTGCCAAAGCTAATATTTCATAATTAAATTTTAGATAAATAAATTACATCTTATATTTTACCAAAATTGTTAAATAGCCCAAGTCTTTCCAAACAAATATGACAAGGTTTTAACCAAAGAATAAACTTATCCTATATAATAAAAGGCTAATATGCAAATCGACCAAATGGCAGAACGACCGGTCACTATGATGCGCACTGACCACCAGGGGGCAGATGCTCAATGCAGGAGCTGCCCCCTGGTGGTCAATGCACTCACACAGGGGGAGCGCCGCTCAGCCAGAAGCCGGGCTCACGGCTGACGAGCGCAGCAGCGGTGGTGGGATAAGCCATCAGTTGGACATCTCCCCCAAGAGCTCCTGGACTGCAAGAGGGCACAGGCCGGGCTGAGGGACCCCCTCCTCCGAGTGCACCAATTTTGTGCACCGGGCCTCTAGTATAGCTATAAAACATCAAGAACATGGAAAAGAACATAAAAAGAGATCCAGACAGCTTATAGAGTTATTGCTATTATTTTCCAAATGGATAAAAGAATGATTGACTAAGGTATGAGCCAATGAAATAGCTTGTGACATATCTAGTTGGAATTAGAGGTTTAACCACTGATTATTAAACATGTTCATATAATTCTAGTTTTTCTGGGATTTAAAATCATGACTTTGTTTTTATATATCCAATGTCAGTTTATTAAAGTAAAACTAATCAAACTTAAAAATATATAAACTGTTTAAAAAAATATTATTTTAAATATAATTAGTGCTTGCTAGGAGTTCATAAATTATACTTGGACATGTATTGCATCTGAGCATACCAAAAAGACTACTGCTCTTCTAAACATAGGCATGTATACATATAAATTTCTAAATATAGAAATACATACACATACACAAAAATATGCAAAGAAAAGAGTGAATGATTTTGTACTCCCTTTAACTACTACAAGCCGAGAGCCATCCCATTTATGTATCAGAGGATTTCAGTATTCCAGTATTATTCTCAATCCATTTGAGGAGAAAATGCCACTAAAATTCAGTATGCAGACAAGCGAGCACACTATGTTCTTCTAAACCTAATCACCCAAGTCTTCATTAAGACAAAGGGAGGAGAAGTATTCAATTAAAATAATTATAAAACCTATAGCTCCTCCTGATAGAGCACAATTCTTATATTTACAGGTTTTCTGTCCTGTTAAAGCAAATGTCCCTGTAGAAAACCTGAAAGTCATAACACAAACTGCACAAAGTAAAAGAACTGTAGGCATAATATCCAACTAACTTTGATGCAGGTAATTTTGATGCGCTGTACATTTTGGAATATTTCTTGGTGGCATCTGTCAGTAGCAAAGCTAGGTGATTATGTTTGCATAGCAGTCTAAGTAACATTGGAAAAACTCAGACTTACACGTCGAAGAATTGGAGGAGGGCTGATTGAGAAAGCAGCACTCTCTCACTGCAAGACATGTTTTTGCCCACTATTTTTTTCTTTTTCTGAGACCACAATTGGAGAACCTAAAAGCAGTTGATGCAAAAATAGATTTCACTGAGTTCAATGACATTTTCAGAAAGATTTGTTTTCCAAACAAATTTATGCCTTAATAAACAATACACCTGACTCTCCATTCCATTAGTTTTTAGAAAAGAGGGTAAAAGGCTTTAGGTTAGAATAGAAATGTAAATTAAAAACTTTTTTCAATATCTGACTAAAAGTCTTCTCTTCACCTTTTGTAATAAACCTAGTTATTAATAACAGGAAAGGAGCAAAGAGAAAGCCAAATATTATACGCATGTCGTTTGGGCAGCTTTGCCAGAAAGCTGCAGGTTTACCTTCCCCAGGGAGCCACTGTGGGTCCATTCCCCTGCAGATCACTGGGGAAAGGGACTGGACAGGAGGGAAGATAGACACATGCCCAGTAAAGTTGGCGGGGGTGGGGGGGGTGGGGGTGGGGGTCTAGTGAAGGTTCTTGCTGTCAGTCACACCTGGGAACATTGGCCAGAATAGGGATGGCCACTGCAAAGGCACAAAATTTGGGATATTTAAGCCCCTGAACAAAGTAACTCGCTCTCTCTTGGTTGACTCCTGGCTTGTGTGGCTCTCATGCTCCTGCTTCCTGGCATTCACACAAAGGCTCACGACCATGTGGACCCCCACACACAATGGACTAATGGACTGTAACTAGCCCGATGCTGAACTGGACCCGGCTGCAATATGGAATGGAAACTCTGGACACTGGCTTTGCTTCTAGCTCTACTGAAGCCCCAGCTATACTTCTGCCAGAACTGGACTAAGGGAAATGGGACTTTGGAAACCAAGGGATGTAATTCCATGCAGATAAAAATCACTCATCCTCCGTATGAATCTCAAAAAATTCTCTTGAGATATCATAAGGACTCTACCCCCAGCACTCAATGGGGAAAGGGCTACCTCAACTTCTCTGATAACACTATCACATGAGCCAACTTTTTAAAACATTTTTAAGAGACCTGCTGTTGCCATTTCTCTTGTGGTTCTCCTGAGGCTACCATAATCCTGGAATGGCATAATCATCCATTTCATTTATAAAGAATTCTTGTTACTCCTTCCTACCTATATAATTAGATAAAGTGTCTATAACTGTTGTTAGCTGAGATGATTTTTAATGAAACTTCTAAATTCTGAGTGACAATCTGTTTTTAAAAAATGAGCTTATTTTTAAAAAAATAGGTTGGGCGAACATATAATTAGAATGTTGTAAGCAATTTGTACAATTGACTGATTTTTCTGTAAAAAGTTCCAAGATAATTGTATGATTTCCTTTTCTAATTTCTATTCCCTTGATGATTGACATAGTAAAGAGGATTGAACAAGAAATTTTGCTCTGTGGAAATCATTCTGTACCTATGGTATAGGTATACAATTAGAAGTTGTCTAGTATATAATAAGTGTAAGGCTTAGAATAATAAGAACCTAAACTATTTTTCAAAACCAAAGTAAAGGGTGGGAAAAAGTGAATAGTCAAAACTGTTCACATTGTTATGAAGTATAAATTAATCAAGAGTTAAGAATATAGTTAGAAAGTGCTACATTAAATTCCCTGCATTATCTTTTCCTAAATGGATTACTTTGACAAGTTAGTTATCTTCACTAAAACCTGTTACTTAATCTGTAAAATGGGCATAATACTAGTACCTATTTCATCAGGTAGTGACAAAAACCTGAGGCTTGAAGAAGTGTGGCAACTGACAATGTTGAGTAACTAAGTAGAAGAACTGGTATTTATAATAATAATCCACTGTACTTTTATATTCATAATAAAATAATTAATTATTAAATTAATAAAATAGTCATTAAGTCTCTTAATGGTTATTGATGTCATGTAAACTCTAGTGTCATGATTAAAATACATTAGGAATTTTCATATTTCTTCTATTGTTAGGCAGCCATATGACCACTTAAGAGCTATAGCAAGTAAAGATAACCCTACTCCTAGGTCCTAGGGCCAAGTGTGTAGGTAAAGACAAAGACAAAGGAATTACATCTATGTCTCTAGTAGTGAAGAGATACTGGGCTTTAAACACTGTAGGCTTCTAGACAAGCAGCCTACATAAGTAACTTCAATAAATAGGGTTTTCAGAAAATAGGTTAGTTTAAAATATATATATCTATCTTTATTGATTTCAGAGAGGAAGGGAGAGGGAGAGAGAGAGAGAAACATCAATGATGAGAGAGACTCATCAATTGGCTGCTTCCTGCATGCCCCCTACTAGGGATCAAGCCTGCAATCCGGGAACTGCCCCTAACTGGAATCGAACCCTGAACCTTTCAGTCCGCAGGCCGACACTCTATCCACTGAGCCAAACCGGCCAGGGCAAATAAATTAGTTTTAATAGCATCTGTTTTATGTTCTTTAATCAAAAGAGATTGCTTAAAATATTAGAAAATGGCTGTGAAAATCATCCTATAAAAAAGCCTAATATGCTAAGTTTCCCACTGTTCATTCGACCATTTGACCAGTCCTGTGATGCGCACTGACCACCAGGGTAGGTTAGCTTGCTGCTGGGGCCTGGGTGATCGGGACTGGGTGAGATGGGCCAGACATGCCCTGGAGCCCTCCTGCGGTCCCTCCCTGGCCCCGATCTCATGTACCAGTGGGGTCCCTTGGCCTGGCCTATGCCCTCTCACAATCCGGGACCCCTCGGGGGATGTTGGAGAGCCAGTTTCAGCCTGATTCCCCCAGGCCAGGCCAAGGGACCCCACTGGTGCATGGATCCGTGCACCAGGCCTCGAGTATACATTATAAATGGGGGAAAAAACCTACATAGAAATTTAGACAAACTCTAGATACGATTTTAATATTGTTTGGATCAAAATTCCTTTTGGAGATCCTTCTGAAAGATTTCCAAGAAAAGACATATTACCTGAGGAAAGGAACCAATTTATTAATCACTCACAATATTCTGGGAATTTTACATTCATCATTTTATTTAGTATTTTTTTAAAAAAAAAACCCACAAAGGCTTGTGATATTTTCCTTAAGTTTTCAGATAAGAAATGCACACCTGGCAAGTGTCATAATGCGGCTTTTCATGCAGTTCAATCTCACTTCCAAATCCATGCTCTTCTACTTTACCCAAGTTTTCAAAATAACCATGCCCTTTCAGATACAGATTGATGCAACCCTGAGAATAAACTAAGCATATTTCTCCTGAATTTTCTTTTCAATTTTCAACTTTTGGTCTCAAACAGAGACATGTTAATTACCAAACAAGGTAGTCTCTGACAGTCAAATGGCATGTGTATGTATTATGTGCTGTTGAGTTGCCTCCAACTACCAGCAACATTATGAATGAGTGATAGCCACAGTATCTTGTCCTAAGCAGCCCTACTTAGCTCTGTAGACTCATGTCGATGGCTTCTTTTATGGAGTCAATCCATCTCCTATTAGGTCTTCTTCTTTGCTGACTTCCGTTTCCCCCAGCATTATTGTCTTTTCCAAAGAATCCCACCTTCTCAGGATGTGCCTGAAGTGGGACAGTTCAGTTTTGTCATTTCTTGCCTCCAGCAATGTTTCATGCTTAATTTGCTCTAGGACCCATTTGCTCACCTTTCTAGTGGTCCAAGGTATCCATAGAGCTCTCATCCAATGCCATGTTTCAAATGAATCATTATTTTTCCCTATCAGCCTTCTTTACTGTCCGACTTTTGCATTTATACGTAGCAATTAAGAATACAAGAATATAGATAATCTTAGCCTTCGTCTCTAGTGATATATCTTTGTTCTTGATCTTTACCACTTCTTCCATGGCTGGCCTTCTGAGTCTCAGCCTTCTCTTGATTCTTTAGCATAGGAATATAATAAAGAATTAACATTTCACTTTGTTACAAGACTAGTATCTGTGTGCAATTTTTTTATAAAATGGTGTCAAAATAATTTGTGAATTTGTATTTGATATATGCAAGTAAACAAACAATTTACTGGCTCTAACTTTTCTAATTAAAAGCCAAACTTATTCTACTCACATACTCTACTTTTCCTTGTTTACCACCACAGATCTTTAGTCTCTCTCTACTGATCAGTGAACTGCTTCACTAGTGTTAAGTATTGATTCTTCAAATGAAGTATAAACTCCTATTCTACTATAGCATTTCACGAAAAGGACATTAACTAACTACCCCTCTCTTCATTATTCCTAACTCCTTTAGTTAACTAAGTTAACTCCTTCAGCTAACTACGTTTAGTATCTAACTCATCTTGGCAGCTCCTCAGGAGACTGCAGCATAGAATCAGACACTCTACAGGGGCATTCCTGAGGTTTATACTTTCATGGTGACGTCAGGTTGCATACAGCACTTTCCTTGATTATTTTTCTAAGGCATCACCAAATCTGACATATTCTGATGGGTGAATTTTGGGTCTCAGTCACTGGTCCAGGTATTGAAGCAGGTCCAGAGCTCCTTTGTGAAAAGTATCTTGTTCTTGCCTTGCCTGCATTATGAGGACCCACACTGCCTTAAGCAGATGAAATTCATCAAGAAACATGACCTAGGGCTGCTCAGAGCTCAATTGACTCTGCCAGTGATCATGTGGCTCCAACAACAACAACAAAAACAACACCAAAAACCAACACAATGTTTCCAAAATCAGCAACTTAGGGCACAAACAACCAAAAAACAACCAGAGATCTTGTGTCTTCTCTGTAATGTCTAACAAAAGGCTAGCTAAAAAAATAATGCCTAGGAATAAAGTTTAGAAAAGCTGTAGTTCCAAAATAAGTTGATTCTCAGCTCCATCAGGCAAGTTTTTAAAAAGGCAGATTCCTGGGCCTCACTGACCATCTAAAAATTAGAATCTCCCTGTGATGGACCTGGGAATCTCTTCTTTTTAATGTTCCCCAAGTGACGCTGAGGACCAGTAAATCCTTTAGTGAATGCTAGTGGATAGTCTTCTCTCAGTATAATAAACTCTAGATTGAGTTAGTCTTTTACTTGAAACACAATGGCCTAGTTCTTTACATCTCCTTTTTCTGTCATGTTATGTCTTCAACTTTAATGAAATTATGCCACAGAAACAAGCTTGTGAAATCTACTTTTACATTCATAGTAAAACTACCCATTATGCCAGTTGATATCCATAATATAAAATACTGAATAAGAAATTTTTTACAAAATTATATCAAAATAATTATCATTCTACTGATAAACTGTCATGTTTCCACCTTTTGTATAAGGAGAATGATTATAATGCATCTTGGTTCCTTCTTGTCTGAGTTGTCAGAAATCTGAGTTAATTTTAATTTTCTCTCTTTTTTAAAAAAAAATATTTTATTGACTTTTTTACAGAGGAAGGGAGAGGGATAGAGAGTTTGAAACATCAATGAGAGAGAAACATCAATTAACTGCCTCCTGCACACCCCCTACTGGGGATGTGCCCACAACCAAGGTACATGCCCCTGACCAGAATCGAACCTGGGACCCTTCAGTCCACAGGCCGACGCTCTATTCACTGAGTCAAACCAGTTAGGAATGCAACTTTTCTCTTTAGCTTCCTCCTTTTTCTCTGTTCCTGATTTCCTCATTTTATATCTTCATTCATTAACTTTATTATACAAAGCATCAGTGTAACAGCTCCAATCATTAGAGTCCCTATATTATATACCAATAACTATGCTAAATACTTTATATAAAATATTTTATGTCCATAACGTCTATAGACTGGGTGGCTTATAAACAACTCAAATTTGTTTTTCACAGTTTGAAAGGCTGAGAGGTTCAAGATCAAGGCACCAGCAGATTCAGTGCCTGGTAAGAGCCCATTTCCTGGTTCATAAAAGGTCTTTACTATGTCCTCATACAGTGAAAGGGGACAGGGAATTCTCTGGGTTTCTTTTATAAAAGCACTAATTCTGTTCATGAAGGCTCCACTCCCAAGACCTAATCACCACCCAAAGCCTCACCCCCAAAAGGCCCACCTCCAAGTACCTTCACATTGGGGATCAGGTTTCAGCATGTAAAGGAGGGCGGGCAAACATTATCATTATCATATGACAAACCTGGAAGATGAATGGATATTAATATTAGCTTGTTTTCAACTGAGAAAACTGGCTTAGATAAAGAAATTAAATATCTTTCCCAGAGTCATGCTTTTAGTAAGTGGCACATACATGATTTCAATACAGAACCAATTATTTTGTCTACTATGAAATCTAACCTTTAAGATAATTCTATGGTGTGTTTTAAATAATTTTGGGTGGCAGAAGTATGAATGAAAAGAAAAGGTAGAAAAATAAAAAGCAATTTAACAAGTGATGCTTTTATGTGATTGTTAATGATTTTATTATGTTAGGCTCTTACTTAATTGAATCACTTCTCCATAATCTGAAATACTCAATTGTTCAAAATACAGCAGTTGTTTGAGGAAAAAAATTTTCTCTACCCTTCTAGATTCTTCTTTCTGGTCTAAAAATTAAACTGACATCAGACAGATTAACAGGAGAAAATCAAATTTAATTATGTTTGTACGTAGAATCTACATAACCATGAGAGATTCAAAATAGACAAAATGAGGTGTATATGCCATTTTGAGCTAAGAAGAAGGGAGAGGGAGCTAGGACTTCAAAGGGGAGGAAGGCAATCCACAGAAAGATAAAAAGAGCAATGTTTGGTAAACAAATACAGAAATAATGAGACACAAAAATTCTAATACATTTTACTGTCTCCTCCTTGTCTACCACACCCAGTTAACATTATACTGTAGTTTTCTATGGTGATCACTCCCTTTCTGGATCAGATCAGGCAGTTAGGGGGCAGATCAAAGGTCATTTCTTAAAATCAAGCAACTTAAAATATCAATATCTCCAAAAAGGCATCTGGCATCTTTTGGGCTAGCATACTCTGCTCCCTGCTCAGCAGCTTGCTATAATTTAGGAAAAAAATTTCCACTCAGTATAGTAAACAAACTGGATTATTTACATATAATGCAGTTGAATGTATCTTTCATTATTATTTCTAAATACCACATTTCCATTCAAGTGGAGAGAAACTAGATTTTCTACAATAAAGTATGAAATGCACAAGAAATATACATAGTACATGCTAAATGATGTAAAAATATATTCAAATGTTTATTGGAAGCCCCAGTGGTTTATAATCGGAACACTAATTATAAATTTCTACCGAATGTATTATTATTTTTGATAACTATTGTTTAAATTCCTTCTCAACAAAATTAAAGATAATCTAAATTGCTTAAATCTGGTTTTCAAATATGGGATAATTATATAACTGTATGATCAATATAATGGCTTCAAGTTAATATGATAATCCAGGGGATAGTCATTCCAGTCTGTCCTTCTATAATTTTTGTTTTTGGCATTGCAAAGGCTCAGACATCTGCTTTAAGTACAAAACACATAACTGCAAAAGGAAATGCACGTAGCATTGTGCAGAAAGTGGGCCAAAAGAGAAAAAATTTCCAAAAAGTCGCTCACATTTTTAATTTTCATTCTGTGACTTAAAATAAAGAAAGAAAACTGCTTACAATCTCATTTGATGCTCTATTGTCTATTTCGAAGACAAACTATCTTTGTGTCTTTGATTTCTGAAGGGAATTCCCTTGTGAAGCATGCACCACCCTAGTGTCTCATAGTGTTTTATCTGATGAATTTCACTTGTCATCACTTTGGACTCACATGTAATAATTCCAGTGAATATGAAAGAGTAGCAAAATTAAATTAAAGAAAATTAAATAAAGAAAATTAAATAATCATGGCCATTTAAAACTGGACCATGTATTAGGTAACAATCTGTTTCCTTACTAAAACAGTATTGGTTCTGACTATATAAACTTCCATTGTAAAAAGCCAATGAATATAGCTTCTAGTATGAACAAAATTCTATGCAAAATTATGCCTGTTAAAAAAAAGTCCTGAAAGTTATGATGTCATAGAATAAACCCTTAGTAATAATTTCCTAATTAACATCCTTGTCATATAGAGAGATTCTAGAATTCCTATTATATTAACACAAGTGTTTTCTCTAAGAATTCATGGAATCACAGATTTTGGGGCTACGAGGCAACATCTAGTCCAATTTGAAGCCTGCAATCTTATGTATTTATTAAATATTTAAATGTGGGCATTATTTCTGTATTTAAATTTTCCTGACTTACTGAGATTTGACATGTATTATAGCATTCCATAAAACAGAGGTCTGTCTGACTTTAAATCCTTTTTTTTAAAAATTCACCATTCTATATTACTTGTATTCAAAGGTTTTTACTTTTTTATTAATCTTTTTAGATAGGGCAGTAGGAAAAATACCATAGATTGGTGGACTTATAAACAACAGACATTTACTTCTGACCGTGCTGGAAGCTAGGAGTCTGCAATCAGGGTGCCAGCATGAGCCTGCTCTGGCCAAGGCCTCATCTGGGTTGCAGAATGCCATCTTTTCATTGTGTGGTGGAAGGCAGAGAGGGGAAGCAGGTTCCTTCCTGACTTTTATCAGGATACTAACCCCATCCCCCATGATCTCATCTAATCCTAATAAGCTCCCAAAGTCCCCACCTCCTAATACCATCAAATAAGAAAATGGGGGTAGTGTTTCAATGTATGAATTTGAAGGTTGGGGTACATAAACATTCAGTCCTCAACACTCATATTATTCAGCAATAAAAAGGAATAAACTATTGATGTACATAACATGGATACATTTCTAAATAATTATAGAGTGAAAGAAGCCAGACAATCAGAATACATACTGTATAATTCCATGTGATAAAATTCTATAAAATGCAAACTAATCCATAGTGACTAAAAGCAGATTCGTGTTTGTCTGGGGTTGGGTTAAAAGAATGAATGGTGGGGGAATTGATAGAAATACGAAGGAATTTGGGGGGGGTGATATATGTTTATGTTCAGATTTTTCTTGTGATATCATAGGTGTATGCATATAAAATTGAACATTTAAATTTAGACAGTCTATCATATGTCATTTATGCCTCAATAAAACTGTTTTAAAATCACTAATTATAATAAATAAAATATATAGACTATTCTAATAAAAATAATTAAAAATCTGGGTCCTTTCTGTAAGAAACTAGGAGCAACTTTTAAAATACAGATGTTGCAAAGGTAATGTAAAAAATCATAATACATGATAGGCCTAGCCTTCTAATTAGCCAATGTAAAGGTATAATTCAGTCATTATTTTATTAGTATTTTAGGAAAACAAACAGACTAAGGAGATAAGATAAAAACAATAATTTTAGTCATGCATGGGTATTGGGAATAAGAATAATAATTAAGAAAAGAGATAGGTTGAGCAAATCAACTAAAATAAACTAGGACATATGAAGACATTAGAATAGGGCATACAGGCCCCTAAAACTGCAATTCCAGGGCAGTAATTTAGGTCATCAGGGACTAGAAGGAATTGTGTGTCAAGGATGACAACAAGGGAAAAGAGACTGTAAGTGCAAGAGTAGAAGACAAGAAAACTAATTTAACATATTTTTTTAGGGTTGTTCCAAGATGGATTGACTTAACAATGTTGCTATATATTACTTCATGTAAAACCAACTGAAGATTTATTTTCAAAAAAAACCTTGAAAATGTATAGTAGATTTTGTGTGTGTGTGTGTGTGTGTGTGTGTGTGTGTGTGTGTGTGTGTAGCCTTCTGTTCATTTTAACAACTTCTACCTCCACATATCTACCCATTGGTCCAGACACAATTTTGTTGAAACTTGGCATTTTTTGTATGTTAAGCAGATTCAGTTACAGTGCACAGACTTATAAATCAGAACTTGACATTAGAATTATTTTGTACCTTGGCATATGCACTACATAGAAACGACTCAAATTTTAACATACCTATAATTTATAACCTGTTTATTTTCAAAATAAAGCAGAGGCAACTCACTCTAGAAGATAAAATTTTAATTCAATAAATTAGAAAAAAAGAATGAAGAAAACATTACTAGATTGAATTATTGAATAGAAGACTTACCTCTTGTTTTCTGACACTCAAAATCACAAACAAATTAAGATAATTTAAATTCATTACATAATGAAAGTAGACATCAAATTTACAAGAGAGAAATATTTTATCAGTACAAATTTCTAAGAGTTCATCCCATGTAATAGAGCTTTTTACAAGTGGCACTGATAGTGTTGATATCTATTTTTAGCAACAGTTCATGGGAATAAGCTTCTAAACTCTGTCTCTTTTAAGACCCCAAAACATAGTTGTAACATGTATTCTTCCAAAGGGATTTTGTTAAGCTCCTGGTAAGCAAACACTGTCTTGCTTCTTATTGGTGCAAGACCTCATGAAATAGCTAGGACAATCATATGCCCTTGTTTTCCCAGGACAGTCCCAATTTCTGCCTGTTTCCCCAGCTTACTGATTAACAGCAAAAATACTGAAAAATCCAAATTATTTTATTTGTATATCTTTTATGGAAGTACTTTTCCTGTCACTTCTTTTCCTCTCTCCTGACACCACCATTTTCTTTAAAACAGTTGCCGTTGTTATAAACAGATTTCCTTGTATTTAACTATATAAGTATAGTTCTGGCTCAATGCCTACTGATAAGAAGATTAGCTAAAATTTTCCACGTCAAAAATTCAGTCATAAGAACATTAAGACTAAATATGCACTTTTTCACATATGTCAAGGCTATCATTTCATTGCCTCATCTTGAGTTTTATTTTTAGGGCTAAGAAGACTGTAAGTCAGAACCATGTGAGAGAGAGGTAATTGATGCTCTGGCACAAGACAGGAAGTTCATGTAGTGCAGGAGGGAGACTGTTGGCAACAGAAGACAGCAGGAGCTGCAGAAGTCTCACATCTATCAAAATTTATGAGATCAGCAAACAGTGGAACAGTTTTTGTAGACCTGACCTTTTATTAGTGTATGTGTAAATAAAAAGACAGAAACACTGGTTCCTTTTCTGAAACTTCAGTTGTGTAATAAGCACAAATTTTCAATTTTCCACTAATTCAGTCTACCTAAATAATAGGTTATGCTTTAAAAGAATTCTTTGATTTCCTAGTTTAACACATGTGGATGGACAAATATTGAAGTGTTTTGCTATGCCTAGGCTATGTTCTGATGCAGTACAAGGGTTCAGGCAATGAAGGTAAGATATTTATTTAGCGTCACTACTAGTAGAATGACCGAAGAAGGCCAATAAAGAGAGCTGAATGCCAGGGCCATATATGATTTAAAGATTGTAGGGGAAAAGTATGCCCAAGAGAGGGAAAAATAAGAACTAAAATCACTATGTAAATTAAGTCAAATATGATTATAAGTAAAAAACAGAAACAATTCATGGGCTTGAAATAGAATGGCAACATAGGAGATGGTAAGAAGTTATCAAAGTCCAGAATTTGCTGATGTGAATGACTGTATAAGAGAAATAGATGAGTCAAGATAAATCCATGATTTCTGCCTCCCCCCCCCAATAGGATTTTCATTAATTATGATTGAGAAAACCTTTAGAAATAGAAATATTATTAACTTATAAGCAATAAGATTTTTATGAAGTTCTTTGCCAAATATGTTTTCATCTTTCCCTAAAATAAACAAACAAACAAAAAAAAGTAATGTATTTTACCTCAAAAACATAAGATGATTCAAATTACCAACCAATGGCAAAATGAGGCTGGGGTGGATAATTGTATTGTAGTGATCTACCAAAGTAGGAGAAAATTACAACTTTTTAACTAAAAATAGAATTATTTAATATCCAATTTGCTAAATTTTTACTTCCAGGACAATTTGAACCAAATCTTTAAAAGATATATTTGTATGAATTTTTTTTCTTGATTTTATGGTTTAGAACTGCTTCCAGAAAAATTTCAAACACAAACCTGATCATGTCACATCGCTGCCTAAATGACCTCAGCGATTCTCCATCAGCCATAAGATTTCTAGGCTCCATAGAAGCTATGACCTGGTCTCTAATGTTCTTTAATCCCTGCCTTGCTCCTTTGAGAAAACAGGAATGCCTTCATGCACCAATTCCTTTTCCTCTATCACCTTTATCCAGTTAAATTTCACTCTGTCTAGATACTACTCATAAATTGACTACTGTAGGGGGCACTTCTCCACCCCACATCAGGCTAAATGCCTTCCTCTGGACTACCAAATCTATACACAGAGAAAAGACATAAAGCTGGTCCAGTGTCAAAACTCCCATGTCCCAAGATCTATTTTTTTTCGTAGTTTCTGCTGGGACCTCAGTTAAATCACTCACTTAACCTTCTTAAGTTTTAGTGTCCTCATATATCTATTTTAGAAATAGAAATATTGCCCACTTCATGAAGTTAAAAAGAATGAGTGAATTGAAGCCTCAAAGTTGCTATTATTATCAGTAGGGGCCCAGTGCACAAAATGCATGCACTGTGGGGGGGGGAGGGTTCCTTCAGCCCAGCCTGCCCCCTCTCACAAACTGGGAGCCCTCAGGGGATGTCCTACTGATGGCTTAGGCCCGCTCCCCATAAGCGGGCCTAAGGTGCAGTCTGGCATCCCTCTGCGGGAGGCGACCGGGCTGATCAGGGGAAGGCGCCAGCTCCATCACCCCACTGCAGCAGCCACTGCCAGTCACCGCAGCTGCCAAGGTGTTTTCATCAACACGGACTCCAGTCCCTTCACCATGAAAAAATGACAACTTTCTTTAGGCATTTTCAAGATGTGTCTTTCATAGGATATGACATTTCTTTCTTTCTTTCTTTTTATCCTCACCTCAGGATATGTTTCCATTGATTTTTAGAGAGTGTGGAAGAGAGAGGGAGAGACAGAGAGAAACATCAATGTGAGAGGGACACTTTGATTGGTTGCCTCCTGCATGAGCCCTGACGTGGGCCCCAGCCAGGGAGGAGCCTGTAACCTAGGTACATGCCCTTGATCATAATCGAACCCGGACCCTGCGGTCGGCAGGCCGAGGCTCTATGCACTGAGCCAAACCGGCTAGGGCAGGATATGACATTTCTTAGCCCCTCCAGCAGCAGACCTTCATTTTTTCCTCCAGGAGTGTGTTGGAAAAACCCTAGATCATCTTCTTGGATTCTTATTACCCAAGTTACCAAGAACACTGCAAGTGGCGGCGTACAGGGAGCTTAGCCAATGAGCAGTCAGAAAAGGTGTTTACGCTCGAACTGGTTTGGCTCAGTGGATAGAGCGTTGGCCTGCAGACTGAAGGGTCCCAGGTTTGATTCCATTTAAGGGCATGTACCTTGGTTGGGGGCACATCCCCAGTGGGGAGTGGGCAGAAGGCAGCTGATCGATGTTTCTCTATCATCGATGTTTCCAATTGTCTATCCCTCTCCCCTCTTCTCTGTAAAAAAATCAAAAATGTATTTTTTTTTAAAAAAAATAAAAGATGTTTCCTCTGCAGCTCATGCAAGGGGAGCCCCTGTGTTGTGTCCACTCGGCTAGGGGTGTGTCCCCCACTGCCAGGAGGGCACGCCCCCTGAGGCCAGGAGCCCCGCATTGTGGGCATGCGGACCAGGGCCGCGAGGCAGCTGCCCGCTGCCGCTGGGGGCATACCTCCCAGACCGGCAGCCCTGCACTGTGGGCACTGGGCTATGGGACGTGGACCTGGGCCGCCGCTTGGTGCTGGCGCAAGCGCAAGCAGCCATGGGGCAGGAACATCCGCTTGGTGCCTGCACCCATAGGCCCAGAGTGGCCGAGGACCCTGGCCGCTCAGGGCCTAAGTGCAAGCCTACAGGCTAGGAGCTGCCTGGGTCCCAAGGATGTTCCCAGGACCCAGGGTGCTTGGTGCCTGTGTATGCAAATTAACCCACCACCTTTGTTGAGTTAATTTGCATACTCACTCCTGATTGGCTGGTGAGCATAGCAGAAGGATGGTCAATTTACATGTTTCTCTTTTATTATCTAGGATTATTGTAATTAACATGTATCCATTTTCCCCACTCTAGTGTAAGGTCCCATTGAAATGAACACTTATTAAATTTTCAATAAAGAGTTGTAGATTAGAGCTCCTCGGTTTTGCATATCTAACATTTTTTTTAGTTAGAATGCAAGAAACTAGATGTCAAATAGATGCTGTGAGAGTAAAAGTTATAATTATGTAGATTCTTGTCACGATTTAATTATCTCCAGGTATTCATCTAGGTTATTTAAATATATTTACATAGTTTCACTTAAATTGTCTTAAATAATAAATTTTAGAGGCAGGTAACTAAAATTTATTATCGTTAGAATATTACTTTTCTCTAGTATAATTAAGCTATAAAATCTGTTATGTCTACAGGAAAATCTATTTGTTGTAAAACTTTAAATATTATCATGTTTTCATTTTATGTAATCAAGAAGAAAAATTAAGAGTAAGAGTCTAAATTCACTTTACTTGCAAGCAATCAAAATAGATTCACAAACTGAGATTTACTCAGTTATTTTCTGCTAACAGCTATGAGCAGCTCATCACAATATTCCTATCTAACCTTTTTTATATATTTTTTAATTGATTTCAGAGAGAGGAAGGGAGAGGGAGAGAGGGATAGAAACATCATTGATGACGGGATCATTGATCAGCTGCCTCCTGCACGCCCCTTACTGGGGATAAAGCCCGCAATCCAGGCATGTGCCCTGATGAGGAATGGAACCCTGATCTCCAGTTTCAGGAATCCCTGTTCAGTCACTGAGTGGACACCAGCTGGGCTCTCTCTAATCTTTTTACTATTCTCTAGCTTCCTTCCTATTCTGTCCTAATCACAATCACCTTTTCCATGCCACCAACTCCAGCCCATCATATTCTCTTAATTCTCAGCAGATGATTTCACTGGAAGTTTAAGTAAGGAAATAAATACCATAATATTCCCTCAACTTCCCACCCCACCTTGACATTTCCAAATAGTCTTACTGCCTGCTAAAGTGAGTATCTTCCCAAGCTGAACCTAGTCCTCACCACCTGACTCTATCCCCCACCTCTATCTCAAAGATTTTTCATCAGTTACCCTTTCTTCTGCATCTTTAATCTTTCTCATTATAATTTCTTAAATTCCATCTACAGAAAGGTCCAAGTTCACATAGTCCTTAAATACCTTTCCTTTGACTCTTTTTCCTTCTCCAGCTCCAGCCCCATTTCTCTCCATTCATGTTTCTACAATAATTTTTTAAAAGATAAACCTATATTGTTTGGATTTTTAAACTCTCACTCACTTCTGAATCTTATTACACATGTGGCTCCTACTCTCACCATGCCGCTGAAGTTATTTGTCTTGTCACCTATGGCATTCCAATCTGAAACTGCTTTTATAATGTTTCCCTTCATCACATAGCTTATCACACCTCTGTAATGTTGCTTATTTTTGGTCATGTCTTCTGAACGTTTATTTCCTTACGTCCATGACACTATTCTCTTCTAGATTTTTCCTTATATCCATCCACTCTGTCTCAGTCTCTTCCACTTTTAAATGCTAATGTTCCCAAGTATCTGTTCTCAAGTTCTCTCCTGCCTAAGATCTACTCAAGCCAATTCATAATTTTTTATTTCATCTAGTCACCAAATACTTTTAAGTCTATAGCTCCAGTTCATTTTTCTTTTCACCAGCTTATAATGTTCTTTTGAGTTACAAACTCACATTCCCAAGTACCTAGTGGCCCTCTCTAAATAGACCTTTTGCACACATTATAAACACAACATTCTTAAAATTAAATTCACCTTCTTTGAAACCCACTTCTTCTCCAGAGTTTCTTAGTTTCACTAAGAACACCACTATCTAACCAATCAACAAGAGCTAAAATTCTGAAAGCCATGTTAGGTCTTCTTTGTTCAACAATTTTTGTTGATTCTCTATATATAATATATGTATACCTATAGGTGTATATGTGTTGTACCTAATTTAATCTATTAATAGCTTTTAATACACTATCTGAATATAGAACCACTAAATCAAACTATATTTGTTTTTAATATGAGGTAAATATAGTTTAAAATAACTTTAAATATAATATGCCTATCAATATCACAAAATATATTTAAATCTTTAGAGACTTAATTATTTAAAATGTTTAAAAATTTTAAGTCCTAAGTAAATGGACATTTTTACTGGGCTCATGCCCAGGAAATTATATCTTAAGGATGTGAGCTCCTTGGAATAAAGTATTTATTTTTCTTGTATTATCTACAATATATAGTTGAGTTCATTATACCTAGTAGCTTACTCCATAAATGTCTATTGAGTGAAGTACATAGGTTAATAATTAGCTCTTCAGTGGATATAAAATTTTATTTATGAAATATAAATAAGTTCTAGAGATCTTTGTAGAATGTGTCTCTAGTTAACAATACTGCGTTATAGGTAAGATAAGTAAATCATATAATATATATTCACTTCTTTAGTATGTTCTCAGGAATTTTCCTTAAAGTTTAAACCTTAATTACCATTAATTTCTTTTTTATCTGAAGTTATGCTGAGATTTGGACAAAAAAGAACAAAGAGAAACAAAGTAAAAGAAGAAAAGTTAGGATAGAACTTTCACTCGAACAAGGTCAGCTGTCAGGTATATCAGTAGGAACAGTGCAGCAAGACTTGGAAGGGATTAGGAAGAACCCACAACAAGAATGGAATACAACCATGGAGCGACTTCTGTATGGAGGCAGCGGTGCCTTTTGTTTCCCAGCTGGTGCTAAGCTTAATTTGACGCTGCAAGCATCAAGAGGAAAAGACTATAAGAAACAAGAACAGTTCTTAACACTGCATTCTGCCTATGACCATTTTTCAAACATGTTTCAGAGAACCAACACCTTATCTCCTACACTTATTTTGTGCTTAGCCAGTAAGACACACAGGTGATCACAGAATAAAGAATTTTTCTTCTGCTGAATGCATTTGAAAATAGAAAGGTTTCTCCTTTAGGTAAAATGATGAGTGAGCAATAGTCATCACCATCAGATAAGGAGCAGGAGATTAAAATGATTCTTCTTTTAATTCCTGAATACATTTATCCTTCTCTGATTTGATGATAACCCAATTCACTGGAAAGGAAAGTTTAATAGGTGAAGAAAATGAATAACACTGATGATTTGTTTCATAGCTTTCTACTGAAATCTATACTTTTGGAATAAATAAATTTTCCTTAAGAGTGAAATAAATCTATTAAATCATTTGCTGAAGAAACTTACAATTTAATAACAATCCCCCTTTGCTATTGCTCACCCCTCAATTTGATTGAAATAAAGTTAGAATAAGCAAATGTATAATAAAACAAATCTTAGTAATGCCAACTTTTTCTTCAAATGTAAAATTTTTTAAATTACCAAAAACTTTAAAACCTGGTTTGAGAGTCTTATTAAAGGAACACTAAACATTAGCTATAAAAATAAGCATGATCCCACTTGTGCAGAGCTTAAAAGAAAATTACAGTGGTCTTATTAAGAATCAAAAGAGAGTCTTAATGAGAATGAGTCAGCAGACCTAAAAAGAAATTTTAAAAGCTCCATGATCTCTTTTTCATCTCATTTTGGCTTGATATTTTTTGTGCATTGCTCTATGTTTTGAAGACAATTTAGAGTTTATGAGCTCTAAGCAAAATTTTATTTTTCTGTATATTGAGCTGGGAAAGAAGAAAAGAATGATAGAAATTGAGGAAATAAAAACTTTTTCCCCAGGCATATGTATATTCTTTTAAAGATGTTGGCATTACTATCTGTGCAGGGGAAATTATAAAAAGGTCAAAGACTTATTTTTCTATAAGCCTGAGCTATAACCTTACTACAGAAATAACTTTCACTTATTTCTAATATAGCTCAATCACTGGCCAGGTTAAAAAAAAATTAAATCAACAGCAGCATTACCTGGGTTGTATATTATTACACTTCAACTACTTCTATAGATTGTTTATGGTTTTGTTTTATTGTGTGTGTGTGTGTGTGTGTGTGTGTGAACAAATAAAGAAAACAAAGGATCTAACTAGTTCTAAGTCTGTTACTGATTTCTTACTGATTTTTGTTCTTGTTTTTTTTATTTTCATGTCTCAGTTTCCACATTTCTAAAAGTGAAAAATTGATGTTCAAGAATATTGTCGAAGTATTTACTATGCTCTGCACCAAATATAATATCTGAGCAAACAGAAAAATGAACATAAATAATACTGCTAACAATTATTCAGACCCAATGTCATTTGAAAACATGACTTATGTGAGGAAGGAAAATTGTAACTGCCCTTAGTTGAAGTTAGAAAGGTCAAAGTACTAGGATATAATTATGCTTGACGCCAAAATTTCCAATGCAATCATGAATTTTAAGAATTTTTTTCATTTTCTGAGGCCAATATTACCCTAAGGCCAAAACAAGACAAAGACGTTACAAGAAAAGAAAACTAAAGACCAATATCTGTCATGTCATATATCCAAAATTCCTCAACAATATACTAGGAAATTGAATCCAGCAATCTACAAAAAGAATTATACACCATGACCAAGTAGGCTTTATCTCAGGTATGTAAGATTGGTTCAACATTAAAAAATCAATTAATGTAATCCACGATAGACTAAAAAACAATCACATGATCATATCAATAGATGCAGAAAAAGCCTTTGACAAAATCCAATACCCATTCATGTTAAAAATTCTCAGGAATATAAAGGAACTTTCTGAATCTGGTAAAGAATATCTACAAAAAACCTACAGCTGACATAATACGCAATGATGAGAAACTTGAAGCTTTTCCACTAATATCAGATACAGGAAATGATGCACCCTCTCACCACTCTTTTCAACATTATAAAGATATAAAACTGTATTTCTTCAGAGATGACATGATCATCTATGTAGAAAATCTGAAAGAACTGACACACACAAAAATAATATCCTGAAACTAATAAGCAATTAGAAAAAGGTTGCAGGATGCAAGGTTAATATACAAAAGTCAATTCATTTTCTATGTACTAACAATTGACTAACAGAATTTGAATTTTTTAAAAAATGTAATACTATTTATATTAGCACCTTGAAAATGAAATACTTAGGTATTAATCTAAAAGACATGTATAAGATTTGTATGATACAATTATAAAACTGATGAATAGAATCAAAGAACTAAATAAATGGAGAAATATTCCATGTTCGTGGATAGGAAGACTCAATATTGTAAACTTTATCTATAAATTCAATACAATCTCATAATATCCCAGCAAGTTATTTTATCAATGTCAACAAACTGATTCTAAAGTTTATATGGAAAGGCAAAAGATCAGAATACCCCAAAACAACAATGAGATACCCCTACACAACTATTAAAATGTCCAAAATCCAAAACACTGACATTTAATGATGTTGAGGATATGAAGCAACAATAATTCTTATACATTGCCAGTGTGGATGCAGAATAGCAAAGCACACAAAAATGGTACACTTGGAAGACACTACAGCAGTTTCTACATAACTAAACATACTCTTATCATAAGGTCCAGCAATTCTGTTCCTTGGAATTTACTAGGAAGAGTTGAAATCTTGTGTCCACACAAAAACTTCCACACAGATATTTATAGCAGCTTCATTCATAATTTACTCAAAACTTGGAAGCAACCTAGATGTCTTCAGTAGATGAATAATTAAATAAGTCATGGTACATCCAAACGATGTAACATTACCCAGCACAAAGAAGAAATGAGCTATTGAGTCATGAAAAGACATGGACCAACCTTAAATGCATTTTGTTAAGTGAAAGAAGCCAATCTGAAGAGCCTACATAAGGTGCGGTTCATTCCAGAATCATTCCAGAAATGGCAAAACTATGGAGACAATAAAAAGATCAGTGGTTGCAGGGAATAGGGGAGATGAATAGGCAGAGGTCAGAGGACTTTTCTTTATTGTTTAAAGTATTACAAATAGTAGTACATATGTCTCCTTTTTTTTCCAATTGACCTTCCCCCAGCCTCCCCTACCCACCGGCACATGCCCTCACCCTCACCCTCACCCCTCTCTCCAGTGTCTTGAGTCCCATTGGTTATGCTTAATATGCATGCAATACAAGTCCTTCAGTTGAATTTCTTACTTCCCCCCGGACCCCCCCCCCCCCCCCGCAACACTCCCCAGCCTTCCCGCTGTAGTTTGACAGTCTGTTTGAGGCTTCTCTGCCTCTATATCTATTTTTGTTCATCCGTTTACAATGTTTTTTATTATCCATAAATGAGTGAGATCATGTGGTATTTTTCTTGCACTGACTGGCTCATTTCACTTAGCATAATGCTCTCCAGTTCCATCAATGCTATTGCAAATGGTAAGAATTCCTTCTTTTTTATAGCAGCGTAGTATTCCATTGTGTAGATGTACCACAGTTTTCTAATCCACTCATCTGCTGATGGGCATTTAGGCTGTTTCCAAATCTTAGCTATTGTGCTGCTATGAAGATAGGGGTGCATATATCCTTTCTGATTGGTGTTTCTGGTTTCTTGGGATATATTTCTAGAAGTGGGATTACTGGGTCAAATGGGAGTTCCATTTTTAACTTTTTGAGGAAACTCCATATTGTCTTCCACAGTGGCTGCACCAGTCTGCATTCCCACCAGCAGTGAAAGAGGGTTCCTTTTTCTCCGCATACTCTCCAGCACTTGTTGTTTGTTGATTTGTTGATGATAGCCATTCTGACAGGTGTGAGGTGGTACCTCATTGTTGTTTTGATTTGCATCTCTGGGATGATTAGTGACTTTGAGCATGTTTTCATAGGCAGAGGTCACAGGATATTTTTAGGGCAGTTGATGAATGTATGTCATTATACATTTGTCCAAACTAATATAATGTACAACACCAAGAGTGAAACCTACGGTACACTCTCAATTTTGAGTAACTATGATGTGTCAATGTAGAGTCATCTTTGCTTAAAAAAATCAGGGACTTTTTAAAATTCCATAATGCCCTAAAGTGCCAGAAAACATCTTCAGTCTTATTAGATAATGATTATGAATTTTTCCATCCTGGAATTTTTTATTTTGAGTTGGTATTAGCTGGTAACTTCAAAAAATTTTTTTACCAGTTCTGCTCTGGGTCTTCTATTTGCTCTCCAGACAGCAATTTGTTCCCATGGAGTAGAGTAAGAAATATGTGAGCAGTCTGGCTTAATATTATGTTTTGCTCTATTTTGATTGTAGCACATCCATTATGCAAAGCAAAAATAACATTTAAAATTTGTTGCTGCATAGTTTTTCCTGCTGTACATTCTGCATAAAATGAATCATTCCTTAAATAAGGAAATCTGCCTGAGTTTAAAATATATAAAGAACTTTAATTAAATGTGTGACTCATAATTCTACATTTGTAAATGCCACCTTTTTGAGCACTGAGAGTGTGCCTCAAAGATGTTCTTTTCCCCTGCTGAAAGGCAGTACATTGTGAAATGTACACTGATGTTACAACATAAATAACATTCAGAATTCAAGTATCATTTCATCAATGGAATCATGAGAATGGACAGGAAACTAGATGAAAATTTCTACTATAGATTATTATTTCCCAAGATCACTAATTCTTACATGTAGTACAATTTGATACAAAAAATAAATAATTAAAATAAGTATACAGTTTGCTTTCACTTAAAGTATTTTCATTAGAAAGGTAAGGAAATCACAATAAATATTCAGTATTCTTATTTTGTTTTTTATATTCATGCATTTTTTCTTAATTTGAAGTTGTAGTCATCCAAAGAACTTTAGTTTCAGTTGTATAATGCTATGAAACTATTACAACGGCCCTGCTGAAGTGAAAAGGTTACCTCTGTAGTGAATACTCATAAATGCTTGTTATTAAAGCCACTAGAGGTCTTGCTATCTCTACTAAGTGTAATGATATCAAGAAGCTTTATATTTATCATCTGCCTTATGGCAGAAATAAAGCTAGAATGCTTCCATATCATACATATTTTAATGAACTTGCACAGAACAAAAAAGATTGTCAGGCTCCATTTATGTGTAAGAGACAGAAAGACTCAGTTTATTAAAGAGCTATTCAATTTTTTAGCATATCTAGATCCTAACCCATATAAATGAGCAAGCTACATTGTCCAAATTATAATAGGTTACTTGCATCATGCTGTGCAAGAACAAAGTAGGTATGTTAAGGATTGCAACAGAAGCAAAAGTTTCCACAAATTCCTGATAGTGTAAAATATTGAATTGGAAAAACTGTCACTAAGTTTATTATTTGTCCTTTTATAATTATCTTATTTAAAATGCAGGACACTTTAAAAACTGTTTTCCATGTGTTGATTACTTTTTCCATTAGATTATTTTCTTCTATGATGTGATCCAGTGCCCTCTGCTGAAAACTAAGATGTACTTGCTACGTATTTCATATGCAATGGTAAAAATCATTCACAATAAAATAAATTATAACTTCTATAGAAAATCGATTTTTTGAAGATCTTATAGAAATAATAGATAGTAACACAAATACTGTTGGTGCCTTAAAGAGTTTATTAGGAAGAGGTGAATCATCATACAGAACACTTGTCTCTATATCCTATATATAAAGGCTATATGCAATAGATCAAACGCGACACAACCAAACAACTGGTCGCTATGAAGTGTGCTGACCACCAGGGGGCATGCGCAGAACATGGCAGGCATCAGCAGCAGGCAGCAGAGTGTGGAACGTGGCGGGCATCGGCCTCGGCGGGATGGTGGAGCAGGTGAGTGGGGACACCAGACCAAGGCAGGGCACCAGTCGCTGTCATCGGGGAGAGCCACTGGTGGTTACTGAATATTATTTGCTCCCACACGCCGTGGTCCCACCCCACACTCACACCTGTTGCCGGAGCCAGTCCTGCTCGCACCCACTGCTGGCACCTGGCACCCACTCCAATTGCTCAGCGCCATCAGCAGGTGCAAGCAGTGGCTGTGGGCCCCCAATCGCTCCTCAGGGCTTCTCCACCTCCCCCTGCTCCTGAGGGGCAATCAGGACAGGAGCCACCACTTGCACACAACCACTGATGGTGTCAGGCCCACTGGCACCCACTGCTGGCACTGGCCCCAATCGCTCTGCACTATCAGCGGGTGTGAACGGGGCCAGCACTGTCAGTGTGTGGGAGTGGCAGTGGTGGGAGCAAAGCTGCCAGCAGACAGGGGACAGGGGGTGGTGGGGCCACAGCAGGAGGGGCCAGGCAGGGGTGCAGAGGATGGGCCGAGACCCGCCCCTGTGCCCACCACAGTTCCTTTCAAGGTGCATGAATTCGCGCACTAGGCCCCAGATATATATGTGTGTGTGTGTGTGTTTGTGCGTGTGTGTGTGTGTGTGTGTGTGTGTGTGTGTGTGTTTTATTTGTTTATTTTATTGTCTTTTTCTCCAAAAAACTTTGGTCTCTGTGACTATGTATTATTACCCATCTGCACAAAATTTTCAACTATGTACATTTTTCATGATATACATAACTACAAGTTACCTTAAATTATCTTACTTATAGAAATTTGTTCTCTTAAGCTCTTATAATTTTGTGCCTGTTTTCTGAATCCATTAGCATAAATCTCTATTTTTAATGCATTTTTTTCAAATAGTTATATACTGAGTATTTTTATTTTAGTGGTTATTTCATAGTAAACTCTGATGTTCCATCTAGAAAATAGACATGACATGTGCCTTATTTAGTTCTGCATCTAATGACAAAATGTCTCTAATATCTCATACTATAAAGCAAGGATGCAGTTCACGGATATCTGCCATACCAACCACGTTTTCTTGGCGGAAAACATGCGGTAAGTGTTATGTTTTTAAAAGTTAAACACCTCTTATAAATCATACCATAATACTATAGTATACTGGATACAATTATCCATTTCCCTTGAAAGGAGATGATTCTGTATTGTATTGAATACTATCATGGATTACCAATCATTGTTTTTGGGCATAATACATTTGTGCTAAACATAAAGGAAGGAAGGTAGAAAATGCACAGTTCATATCTGAATAATCTCATTATTCCCTACATGAATCCTAAATAGCTACCATAGGAAAAAAATAGTAAAATATTTGTAATTGAAGTTACTCACATGGAAAATACACATGAACTACTTCTGATCTATTTAAATATAATGTCTAGATTAGAATATTTAAAACACTGTCACATTATTTCCCTTAATGCTAGCCTTAAAAACAGTATTTGTAATTGTAGTCCATCTCTTAAGTATCTTCTGATTGTTCTCTCAAAGTAGAATAATAAAACAATAATGTATTTACTTTTTATTAATAAGATACCACATATACCTCTGTTCACATACCATAATAGCAGTACTTGATGTTACAAGTTATAATCAGGTTCCAAGGTAAAGTTTCTCTTCTGAATTTCAACTACTTCAATAAATATATGTATAGATATATATTTACAGGTAGAAATAGATATAGATATAGGTATAGATAGATAAAGATATGGAGAAAATCTCCCCATAATTCTAATTTAATAACCTAAGGACACATGTTAATATCTTTGAATTTCCCATTTAATCTGACTGTTAGAGCCATAAAATTGAAATAGTTAAGAAAAAGTTCAGATGCAGTTGGATCCATTCAGGAAAATAGAAAACATCTACATATTTCCACCAAAGAACTTTAATATAGAAAATTGGTTACATAACTTTCGGAGTATTGAAAGAACAAAAGCGAGATGCTAGGATAACTCAGAGATAACAACTGTAGAAATTAGCATACCACCCTAAAGAGAACATAGAACATTTATCTCAATGTCTCAAAAAGTAAAATAGTACATAAATAACCAAAATAATAATTATTTCAATATTTGACTTTAAAAAGTTTAAAGGACATTATCATTTCCTAAACAGATATATGTACTGAACAATTAAAGAACCCCACCCACACCACATGTCCCTGGACATAAATGATTAACACTGCCTTTAGTGATACACACTTTAAATTCTACACATGCTAGTAGAGACAGTAAAAAAGATATAACGCTCACTTCACTGTTCCTTAGTTGAATATATTGATAAACCTTAAGAGGTAATGTATTACACTGAACTGAGGTTGATCTGCCAGGAATCTAGATAATGAGAGTTAGTAAAATAGTTGGAGTTGGCTCTTGCAAACGTTTTAACTCACTATGAGACTGCCTGATCTCATTGACTTGAGTACATAGGCCATAAAATCTGATGCTATCCTATATAATAAAGAGGTAATATGCAAATTAACCCTCACACCCTCACAAGATGGCTGCCTACATCCAGGCCGGCAGCAGGATTAGTGAGGGATGACCAAATGACTGAACAAGCAGGCTGCGTGGGGCGACCAAGCTGGCAGGGGGGTTAGTGAGGGACAACCAAATGACTGAACATCAGGCTGCGTGGGGCAACCAGACCGTTGGGGGTCCATGAAGGGCGACCAGGCCAACAAAGGGGGCAGTTAGGGGCAACCAGGCTGGCAGGGGGGCCAGTTGGGAGTGACCAGGCCAGCAGGCAGGTGAGTGGGTAGGAGCCAGGGGTCCCAATTGGAGAGGGTTCAGGCTGGGCTGAGGGGACCCCCCTCATGTATGAATTTCATGCACCAGGCCTCTAAACATAAAACACTATTTGTAGCTCCCATCGTTTAAGACTATATGTATACACTAAAAGTCCCACTGATAGCTCAGCTTCCTCTGTAGTTTTTCTGGTGTAAGTAATCTACTACTTAAGATGATTTGCTATCTGTGTTATTGAAAATTAAAATGAATGAACAAGTTGGCATTCCACATTACACACTGTAAAGTCTCATGATTTTGGTTAAGGTGAGTCTCCGGGATATTCAAGATCAAGATTCTCGACTTGAACGTCTGTCATAACTTTCCCTGGGTATTCCTGCACTTGTTGCCTGCCTCTGCATTCAAACACCTTTACTTCCAAAATGAATTGCTTTAAACTTTAATTAACACTTTTAAAGCTATTTTCCTGATTTCCTAACATAATGTGCCATTTTCTCATCTCCTATTAGATTGTAAATGACAGGAGGTCAGATACTCTCTTGTAAAAGTGTATAACATAGATGGAATTACAGAGCAAGAAGGGACCTTAAAGATTTCCAATAGCCAAACCCTGATGCCATGTGTTGTGGTTAGACCTTGAATGTAGGTCTTTAATTCTACTCGTCATTTATCAAAATGAATGTAGCTCCTACCAGGCGATCAATAAATTCTGTTGAGGAAATAAGTGAATACATGAATAAAGGTATCAATGAAATAATGAATGCATAATATATAACATTCCAAATTCACACAAATATGGAAATTAGTTCCTATAGAAGCAAGACTTGCTGAACAAGCTCCTTAATGTTATCATTCATGACCCTGTCAGCAATTGTTGTATAATCATATGTCAACTTTAAAATACATAGCACAGGTTATTCGATCTGAATACCAAAGTGATATTGCCAGTTTCAGATAAGGTAACAAATCTTGAGCTTGATATAAAATACTATACTTTGGACTTGTATAATCCTGGAGCCTGCCTTCCTCATTGTTAGCCTGAGAAATTATACTGCATTATGTCAAGGACAAAAAAAATGGTGTTGTTTCCACTTAAAATATATTATACACATTCTTTGATGCATCATTAAAATAATGACAAAACTATAGAAACTGTTAAATTTTTGCTATAAATATAGGTTACGTGGGTGTTTAAAAACTAGGTCTTCTCCTAAAGAGGAACCACTATACCAATTTTCAGCTTAAAAAAATTCATAGGAACACAGAGGATAATAGTTCACAAAAGTTCAGCCAGAGTTACTGCATTTCATTGCAAGGTATATATCTGGTAATGAAAGCAATACTTTCTGCCACATTTCTTATAAATAATAGGTGCTCAATATAGTTTGGTTATAAAAAAGGAAAATGAGCCGAAACCGGTTTGGCTCAGTGGATAGAGCGTCGGCCTGTGGACTGAAAGGTCCCAGGTTCAATTCCGGTCAAGGGCATGTACCTGGGTTGCGGGCACATCCCCAGTGGGAGATGTGCAGGAGGCAGCTGATCGATGTTTCTCTCTCATCGATGTTTCTAACTCTCTATCTCTCTCCCTTCCTCTCTGTAAAAAATCAATAAAATATATTTAAAAAAAAAATAAAAAAAATAAAAAAGGAAAATGTTATATCTTCCAGATTGTTCTTATTAGTATTATATATGCTATATTTTTTAGGTAGTAGGTTATATTTTTATACAGAAAGGCAATATTTAATAAACATTACTCTATTGGTATAAATCAATTTTAAATGCTATTATTAATGGTTTATTTTAAATTTTATTTATTTTTTCAGTAATCACTTTTTAAAAATATATATATTTTATTGATTTTTTTACAGAGAGGAAGGGAGAGGGATAGAGAGTTAGAAACATCGATCAGCTGCCTCCTGCACACTCCCTACTAGGTATGTGCCCACAATCAAGGTACATGCCCTTGACCAGAATCGAACCTGGGACCCTTGAGTCCCCAGGCCAATGCTCTATCCACTAAGCCAAACCGGTTAGGGCTTCATAATCACTTTTAATGCATATTTATAAATTATATATTTTTCTCATGCCTAAGAAAAGTTCAAATTATTCCCAAGAGTGCAGTATGTAAAATGAAAGTCCTGCTCACCTACCACTTCTAAATACATCTTTAATATTAACAATGAGACAGAGGATCACAAAGAAAATGAACTGTCATTTCTAGTTCTTACTGACAATTGCATTCTCGTATTTCCTTTTGTGAACAGGAAAGTACATGGATAGAAAACATACAGTGATTCATGGTCCCGGAAAAGACTGTTGGAAAAGACTGATGAGCCACCTCAATGTTCTCAGGAAATGAGTGTCTTGTCACTCTGTAGTTGTTATCATTATAAATTTGGACAGCTTTTAATCCACCTTGCCTTCCTGGTAACAAATTATATTTTTCCCTTTTTAGTGCATTTATTGGGGTGACACTGGTTAACCAAATTATAGAGGTTTCAGGTGCACAATTCCACCATACATCATCTGTCCATTATATTGTGTGTTCACCACCCCAAGTCAAGTCTTCTTCCATCACATTTATCCCCCCTAATTTTAAACTTTTAGCTTTTTACTTCACTTATATAGGAATACCATAGATATTTACATTTCTTCCTTTCTCTTACATTTAAGACTATGTATTTCTTTCATTGTACAATTTCAAAAGGCTGTACCCACATTTTAATAGGTGATATTTTCAATATACTTTTAACTATATTATCATGCACATAAAATACTATTCTTTGTTCTGCAAGGCATTTACAAATATATTATCTTTAACATATTATTTTTTATTAACTGAATTGTTCTCAGAGCATATTATCTGTATGGTTCCCAATAACTTGAAAATTTTGAGTCTTCATTTATGGCAAACTAATTTCCAATTTTGGTAAATATTCCATGAATGTCTAAGAAGGACATTAATTGTTCAATTTTTTATTTCATTTTACCTACTTTTTTAAGCTTATTAATTTTGTTATATATCCTTATTAATGTGTGCTTGATCTGTCAATTATTTAATAGATAGGTTGAAATACCACATGGTGATGGTAAATTTACCCGCCAATGTTTATAACAATTTCAATGTTTTTCTAATATATTCTGAGAGTAAGCTATTACAAGCTTAATGTCAGAAGTAAATTATGTTCATAGAGTCCTGACCTGTTAAATTATAGTTTGACCCTTCTTTTATAGCTTTTGCTATAAAATATATTGACATAGTAATATAAATATTGAGTGAGTAAAAACAGAAAGTTTTAAGTGCTATCAACTTATTCCCACCTATTTACCTGTTCAAGCCTTATTTAAAGCCTGATTTGGAGAGACTATTCCTGTGTTTTATTAAGAGTAGAAAATAGAACACTTTTTCACTGAAAAATATTATATCCTTAAATGTCAGACTTTTTTGTATGTTCCACTTTGATATTGCCCAAAGAATATTTATATAGGAAATTACAGAAATAGACACACAGAGACAAAGACACATAAAAACACTATGAAAATATCTCAAATAAGAAAAAAAGGATCCATTCATATTTTGGCTTAATATCAGAGAATATTTCACATTTGTGATCAAATATTTGACATATTTTATGTATTTGGTTATTTGCAATACCACCTGCAATGGGTTGACTATTTAACATGTATCAGGCACTAAACTATGCATTGTGTATGTATAATCTCAATAAGTGTGTACACATGGGCAGTTCATTTGATTTAACCTTTGTACCAATCTCCTCATCTTTAAAAGAACACAGTAATATCAATTGGTCAATTGCTTTTTAGTGTTATAAATTTATTGGAGATACACTCTTCTGTGAGTTTTCCTGAGGGGCAGAGGGGAAACTTCTGTAAATTTTAAAGAAAGAAAACTCCTAAGTCTTGTATTCCTATAGTTAATACATTTGAATCAATAAAGAGAAAAAAGTAAGCCTTCAATAGGTGACTTTTTAATTTAAAAACAAATTGTGCATGCACTCACACATAGACAGGAATGATAATTACCTCTCTGAAAATGTTTCTAAGTAGTGAGGACAGTGATAAAAGGGCAATTTAATAACAACAATAACTGATGGGCTCATTGCTAGAATTTCATTGATATACTTGTCTACAAAAATAAATTTCCTTACACACTAATTTGTTTTATTACTGTATTTATATAATTTTCCTCCTTACCTAAATATTCTTATATATCAGTACTTATATGTTCTTTCAAGAAAGTTCATCTCAATGGAAGTATGAGAAAACCATGTAAAAAGGGGCAGGATAGACTGCCAGGCAATAGAAAGGCCGAGGCTCAGAACCACATTCCTGGCCCTTTATTTGGGAACTGGAGCACCAAGAATATTAATCTATGGCAGGAGGAGTGGAAAAGGCAGTGGTTCAGAGGGCCACAGTACAATATTTTCCATTTTGGAAAGCATGGAGGTAGTATATCATCCCCCAAGGAGCACAAGATCTTAGCTAACAGACTGGGGAAGTTTATGAAAGCTCTCAGTAAGAAGATAGGAAGACAAAGTCAGGGCAATGAAAACAGAGGCTGCCAGAAGCAAGATGAAAAACCTAAAGAAAACATATATTTCTTTACAAAGTTGGGGAAAGGTGTATTCTTCTACAAGGCCATAATTCCCCTGGGGACAGAGTCTTTCTTATTCATTTTCTATTTTTGATCAGTTCCTCTTCTTACTCCTTCTGTTGTTCCCCCAAAGGACCTATGAGTGAGTATGCTTTTACAGAATAGATGCCTATTAAATATCTATACAAGATATTTATGAGTGGAGACACTTAGGTAAAGACTATAGAACTACACTCAAAGGTTATTTGAAAGGGATGGATGTAACCAGGAGAAGAAACTCTGTAGGGCCATTCTGGCCAAACCAATAAAGACAGTGACTATCACAGGCAATTTTGAATACCTGAAGGTTATTTTTTAAACACTCTGTGTGATCATAGTGTCTCCAGAAATCTTTGCGCAAAGTATAACCTTTGTCTGAGTTTCAGTTGTAATTAAGGTTTGTATATTTTCCCGACTCATCAATGAAGAAGGAAAGAACAATCATCAACTCGTAGGAGCCAGCATACACAGCACACCAGGTTCAAGATTAGTGGTGGCAAAGATAATTAACAGATAATGTCAATGCAGTGAAGTGTTGTCACAGATAATGGCCTCCTGCCGCTCCATAAATATTGAAGTGAAGCCCATTTTTCAAAAACATACATCCAAGTTGACATGAAAATTATTATCCCATAAAATAATAACCTTTAAACAATCTCCTATTGCAATAATTTATTTCTGATAGATCAGCACTTGCTCTAAAAATGCTAGAAAAGTTATTTTATAAGAATGCTATCACTGTGTCCTAACAGTTATTTGTTACCATATTCAATGTTATGGTTATTCAACTGGATCATAACTGGGCTTTTAAATTTTTTTAACCCTTTAGAAATATTTATTTTAGTGTATATTCCATGACAGCTAATTATCATCTTACTCGTTATACAGTTACCTTGTACAAGCTCTACTTGAAATAATGATTAGCACCTAAGTGTCTGAATGGCAGACCATGCCTTTTATTATCAATAAGCATATATTAATTGATGATGTTTTTAGATTCATTTGTGACATTTATTTAATACCTTCAATGGAACATTATAGTTTAATATGCCTATTTTTAAAAACAAACTTACACCCCCCCCCCACGAAGGAATCTATCTTTTCAACTTTCCAGATGATTAGAGGTAATAGCGCAAACCCAAATGACAGTAAAGTAATCACAATGATGATTTTTACATGCCTCATGAATCAATATGGAAGGCTATTGCCAAAATTAGAGACCTTTGTATAACATTTCATCTAAACTTACTTTGTTAAATTCATTTTGTTCCAGTTATCAATTTTATTGTTTCTCAGCTAAAGACACTCTTTTATGTCTTGCTATGCAATAACAGAAATCATAATGTGATCTTGTAAACATTTCCCCTTTGCCAGTTGGCACAATGTTCAGCTTTGCTAGTGCAGAGTGCTGGAGGGACCCACCAGGAGGAACGGTGTTTTCTTCCCGGTTTCAGGGTGCTCCTCTTAGTAAAGACCTGCACTGGACAACAGCCAGCAGCACTTCGCCTTGGACAGCATCCCCCAGAAGGCAGCTTCCCACGTCGTCACCCTTGCAGGATATTACCAGTGAGTTCGCAGTGCAGCACCTCAGCAAACATTCCCTATGGTCTGGGTCTCAGCCCTGGAGGGAGGTTCTTCCCTGTTCATTCCTTCCTTGGTTGTTGTGTCTCAGCCAAAAAGACAGGGACATCTCATATCTGCTCTTCTTGTATTCTTCAGAGTTCTCTTTTCCCATTAGTAGGTAACCCGTTATAATTAATAATTCGTCATATTAAATTTTCACTGTTAAATTACTCGGTGGTTTCTGTCTCTTGATTGGATCCTGACTAGTATACTTTCAGTTTCATCCCATCGGTTTTTGTAAAAAATGTAGTGGGTTCTTCACTTCCTTTTTGAGGTGAAATTTACTTAATATAAAATTAACCACTGAAAAGTGTATAATTCAGTGCATTTATACATCCCCAATGTTGTTTCACCACCACCACTCACCTCCAGCTAGTTCCAAGACATTTCATCACCCCAAAAGAGCACCTTGTTTTCATTAAGTGGTCGCTTCCCATTTCCCCTTTGCCTCAGTTCTTGACCATCACCAATCTGTTTTTCATCTTTACAGGTTTGCCTATTCTGGTTATTTCATATAAATGAAACCATATATTGTAACCTTTTGTGTCTGCCTTCATTCACATAATAATATAGTAATGTTTTCAAGCTTCATCAATATTGTAGTATGTATCAGTACTTCATTCCTTTTCTCTTTGTAATTTGCCATTAACTGATGCATCATATAAGCCTGGGTGTTTATTAAATCTGTCTCCCCACCACTAAAATGAGAGAGCCCCATGAGGGCAGGGACTCTATGTCGTTCACTGCTGCCTCCCTGACATATGCTCAGTGTCTGCTCATGTCAGTCTTCAAGTAGGGATTTGTCCATAGGATGAAGAAATGAGATTTGACACTGGCTTTAATTACACAGTGCTTTTGATTCAGAGCTTTACAAAAGTAGAAAAAATTAATGTGACTATCCATGTGTCCATAAATTTGATGCTGAATATGTTTTTCTTATTGTCTCCACTAAAGAACTGCTATTAAAATACAATTATGCCTTGTTCAACCAGAGGTATCCATTAGCAACGTGAATTAATTAAAGTATGAGTCATCAGCAGATGACATGCAGATTACCCCCCCCCTTAAGATTATTGTTTTCTGTTTTTGTAATTATAAAAGTAATCTCGCAAAAAGCACAGGCTATGTACTGTTTTGAAAAGATTTCCAAGAAGTGCTTTTCATGAAAAAACACACGAAGATTAGTATTCATGATTTACTTTTATCCCAGTGGATAATAATATAATGGTTATTGAGAGCTTAATATTTGCCAAGCACTGGATTATATATGCTACATGAATTATCTCATATAATTATTTCAATAACACCATGTCATAAGTATTATACCTACATGTTTCCCAATTACATATCTTTTATGTTTGTTTTTTCTTTTTTTATTGATCCCTTCACCATTACTCCACTACTACTCCTAACAATCTGTTCTCTGATCTAAGAGCATTTTTTTTAGATTTCACATATAAGAGAGATAATATGACATATGTCTTTCTCTCTGACTTATTTCACTTATAATTCTCTCAAGGTCCATTCATGTTGTCAGAAATGGCAATATTCTATTCCTTTTTATGGCTGAATAATATTTATATTATATTATATTATATTATTATATTATATTATATTATATTATATATTATATTCATTATATTCTTTACCCATTTACCCATTGAAGGGCATTTAGGTTGTTTCCATATCTTGATAGATAATGCTGCAACCAACATGGGGGTGCATATATCTTATCCACTTAGTATTTTTCATTTTTTTTTTAATAAATACCCAGAAGTAGAATTGCTAGATTGTATGGTAGTTCTGTTTTTAATTTTTGGAAGAACTTCTATACTGTTTTTCATAGTGACAGCACCAATTACAGTCTTAACAATAGTGCACCAGGGTTTCCCTTTTCTACATCCTTAACAGCACATATTATTCCTTGTCCTTTTTTTTTAAAATATATTTTATTGATTTTTTACAGAGAGGAAGGGAGAGGGATAGAGAGTTAGAAACATCGATGAGAGAGAAACATCGACCAGCTGCCTCCTACACACCTCCCACTGGGGATGTGCCCGCAACCAAGGTACATGCCCTTGACCAGAATCGAACCTGGGTCCTTTCAGTCCGCAGGCCGACGCTCTATCCACTGAGCCAAACCGGTTTGGCTCCTTGTCCTTTTTATAATAGCCATTTTAACAGGTGTGAGGTGATATCTCATTGTAGTTTTGGTTTGTATTTCCCTGATGATTAGTAATGTTGATATCTTTTCATGTACCTCTTAGCCCTCTCTAGGTCTTCTTTAGAAAAATGTTTGCTCAGATCCTCTGCTCATTTTTTAATCAGTTGTGATTATTTTTGCTATTGAGTTGTACTAGTTCTTTATACTATAATTTGGATATTAGCCCCTTATCAGATATATGATTTGCAAATACTTTCTCCCATTCAATAGGTTGCCTTTTTATTTCATTGATCGTTTCCTTTGCTGTGCAGAGGCCTTTTAATTTGATGTTGTCCCACTTACTTTTGCTTTTGGTGTCAAATTTAAAGCATCATTGCCAAAACCTATGTCACAGGGCTTACCACCTATGATTTTTTCTTGGAGTTTTATAGTTTCAGGTCTTACATTCAAGTCTTTAATCAATTTGGAGTTAATTTTTGTGTATGATAAAGATAATGGTCCACTCGTGCACTGCTGGTGGGAATGCAGACTGGTGCAGCCACTGTGGAAACAGTATGGAGTTTCCTCAAAGAATTAAAAATGGAACTCCCATTTGACCCAGTGATCCCACTTCTAGGAATATATCCCAAGAAATCAGAAACACCAATCAGAAAGGACATATGCACCCCTATGTTCATAGCAGCACAATTTACAATAGCCAAGATTTGGAAACAGCCTAAGTGCCCATCAGCAGATGAGTGCATTAAAAAACTGTGGTGCAGCCCTAACCGGTTTGGCTCAGTGGATGGAGCGTCGGCCTGCGGACTCAAGGGTCCTGGGTTCGATTCCGGTCAAGGGCATGTACCTTGGTTGCGGGTACATCCCCAGAGGGAAGTGTGCAGGAGGCAGCTGATCGATGTTTCTCTCTCATCGATGTTTCTAACTCTCTATCCCTCTCCCTTCCTCTCTGTAAAAAATCAATAAAATATATGAAAAAACAAAACAAAACTGTGGTGCATCTACACAATGGAATACTACACTGCTGTAAGAAAGAAAGAACTCTTACCATTCACAACAGCATGGATGGACATGGAGAGCATTATGCTAAACGAAATAAGCCTGTCAGAGAAAGGTAAGTATCACATGATCTCACTCATTTGTGGAATATAATGAACAACATAAATTGATGGACAAAAACAGATCCAGAGACAGAGAAGCATCAAACGGGCCATCAAACTTCAGAGGGAAGGCAGGGGAGGGTGGGGGGAGAGGGTAAGAGATCAACTAAAGGACTTGTATGGATGCATATAAGCATAACCAATGGACAAAGACACTAGTGGGGTGAGGGTATGTGCAGGGGGTGGGAGTGGCTGGGGAGAGGTCAATGGGGGGAAAGGGAGACATATGTACTACTATATGTAATACTTTAAACAATAAAGAATTTTAAAAAAAAGATAGTGGTCCATTTTCATTCTTTTGCATGTGGCTGTCTAGTTGTCCCAACTCTACTTATTGAAGAGACTGTCCTTTTCCCATTGTATATTCTTCTCTCCTGTATTATAAATCAATTGATTGGGGCTCTTTATTCTGTTCCATTGATCTATGTATCTGTTTTTATGCCAGTAACATAGTTTTAATGATTATAGCTCTGTAATATAGTTTAGAATCAGGGTGCCTCCAGATTTCTCCTTCTTTCTCAAAATTGCTTTGGCAATTAGGGGGGAGTTGTGATTCCATAAAAATGTTAAAATTTGTTCTATTTCTTGGGAAAATGTCATTGTAATTTTAATACAATTGCACTGAATCTGTATATTCCTTTGGGTAATATAGACATTTTAACAATATTAATTTTTTCCAACCTGTAGCATGAAATGTATTTTGATTTACGTCTTTAATTTCTTACATTAATGTCTTGTAGTTTTCAATATGCAGGTCTTTCAACTCCTTGGTTAAATGTATTGCTTGGTACTTTATTCTTTTTATCTTTATTTTTTATTTAAGCACTAGAAGCCTGGTGCATGAAATTAGTGCCTGGGTAGGGTCCCTAGGCCTGGCTGGTGATCAGGGCCGATCTGAGGAGCAACCAGTGGGGTGATTGGGGGCCCCAGTTAGCACCCGCCTTGGCCGGCCTGACACTGTCTGCTTGCCAGCCCCACCCCCTGCTGCTGCCACCAGTCGCCTCCCTCTGCAGGGCGACTGGCCAGGAGATCAGGGGGGCCCCTGCTGGCACCTGCCTTGACTGGCCTGGGGCCTGCAGGTTGGGAGCAGCTCCTGCGATGAGCATCTGCCCCCCGGTGGTCAGTGCACATCATAGCGACCGGTCGTTCTGCCATTTGGTCGATTTGCATATTAGGCTTTTATTATATAGGATAGTTGGTATATAATATTATATTAATTTCAGGTGTACAATATAGTGATTTTGACATTTATATTTAGGCCATTGATCCAGTTTGAGTTAATTATTATATCTAGTATGAGGTAAGAATCATTTTATTCTTTTTCATGTGGATATCCAATTGTGACACCATCATTGTTTAGAGACCATTATTTCCCCATTGATTGGATTTGGCACTCTTATTGAAAATCAAGTGGATGATGTATGGGTTTAGTTCTGGACTTTCAATTGTATTCCATCTTTCTGTATGTCTGTTCTTATGTTGGTACCACACTTCTATTAACTGCAGCTTTGTATTAACTGCAGCTTTGTATTAAGTTTGAAATAAAAAAATGTGAGTTCTCCAACAGTTTTATTCTTTTTTATTATTGTTTTTGGCTATTCAGAGCTCCTTGAAATTTCCAATGAATTTGAGAATTGGCATCTCTAAATCTATAATAAAGGTTGTTAGAATTTTAATAGGAATTGCATTAAAACCCTAGTCATTTTAGGGTAATATTACCATCTTCATAATATTGTCTTCCAACCCATTAACACGGGATCTCTTTCCATTCATTTAGGTCTTTAAATTCTTTCAGTAACATTTTATAATTTTTAGTGTATAAGTCTTTTACTTTATTGGTTAAATTTAGTGTTTATTCTTTGGGTAATGTAAATGGAATCATTTTCTCAATTTCCTTTTCAGATTATTAATTGTTCTTGTATAAAAATACAACTGATTTTTTATGTATTTAATTTTTCTTTTTTAAAGTTTTTTCTTTTAATTTCATTTTGTATTGGTTTAGGTGTGTATGTGATTGTTGAAAAACAACTGCACAGACCAATTTTGCTGAACTCATTTATTTGCTCTATTAAAAGTTTGACGGGAGTTCTTTACTTCATGTATGTCTTTACCTTACTGTCTAATATATTTTACTTACACCATAAAGAACTTTAACATTTCTTATATGACTTTTGTTTCTCTCTGAGTGTCTTAATTACCCTTTCATTTTTGAAGGATAGTTTCCCCAGATATACAATTTGGGATTGATAACTTTTTTCTTTCCACTGTTTTCTGGCCTATATGATGTCTAATGGGAAATCAGTTACTAATCTTACTGAGGATCATTTGTAGGTGATGAATCACTTCTCTCTTGCTACTTTCAAGATTCTCTCTTTGATTTTTGACAGTTTAATTATAATGTGTCTGAATGTGAATCTCTTTTACTTTATTCTATTAGAGTTTGATGAACTTTTGGATTTGTAGCTTTATGTATGTCATCAAATTTGTAAGGTTTCTCCAGCTATATGTCTTATTTTCTTTCTTCCTCTTTAACTCTCTCGCTTCTCTTTCTGGGGCTCCCATAATTCTATGTTACTACAATTGATAGTGCCCAAAAGCTTCCTTAGTATCTGTTTATTTTACTTCACTTTTTTTCTTCCCTATTACACAGAACAGGTAATTTCAATTGTCCTATATTTAAGTTTATTGATTTTTTTTCTGCCTACTCAAATATACATTTATCCCCGTTAGGGGATCTTTTATTTCAGCTATGTGTATTTTTTTCAGCTCCAAATTTTCTACTTTGTTCCTTTTTATAATTTCTATGCCCTTATTGGTATTCTCTGTCTTATAAGACATTAGTATCCTGATTTCATTTAGTTCTTTGTTTCAATTCCAATGAAATAAGCTCAATAATGTTTCAAAATTTTAATTCCATTTTTGTTTATAGTGCTATTCAAATGTTAATTAGAAAAATGCACATATATAGCAAACACAATGTTGTCTACCAACATTCATTACAAAAGAGAGAGAGAGAGAGAGAGAGAGAGAGAGAGAGAGAGAGATTGCCCTTGTTTGAATTTTGTTATCCACAACAAATAAAAATGCAAGAATAATTATATACATGTTTAAAATGAGAACATCCAGAATGGGTGTGTTTTTCCAATGTGATGGCTCTGCACAACTGATTTCTGTTGCTCTTCCAGGATTCAGCTAATGGAAAATAGGCTATTTGTATTGTTCTCAAAATGCTTTTCTTTTTCCTCCAAGGAAGCAAGCAAACAAATTAACTCAAGGAAATAATCTGGGCTAACCCATTTGTGAATTTAAAAATCAATGAAAAAATAGATTCACCAAACCAGAACTGATATATGCCAAGGCTTTACAAAATCCTTAAGCATAACAAGAAGACAGAATTAAAGAACATGTTCCTGCCAGCCTCGGAGGGTGGAGTTAACCAGGAAGTCCAAAATTAAAGTTGTGACAAAAGTGAATCTAAAAAAGCAATTATTAGGGATGTATGTGTGAAATGGGGAATTAGGCTCATAAAGGAGGAACAGGATAGAAAGATCAATCAATTCAATTAAGTGACACAAATTTTAATGTCTCTTTTTTCTTACCTCTATATTTTTCCACCATAGCCATAAATTTAAAGCCACTTGTGGGACTTTGTTAAAATGCAGGTTTCTGGAATCTTCCCTTGGAAATTCTGATTCATGGTATGATCCAGGTATGAGCACTGTAGAAAGCCCTGCAGGTAACTCTGATGAGTGTCCAGGGGTACATTCTGACAATTCATGTTTGGATATTTAATGTAAATATATATAACTTTATATATCTGTACCTATTTTATTAGGCAAAATTATAATTCCTACCCTCTTTTGGGATCCCACATGGAAATAAATACACAAATTTAAATAAATTTTATTTTATGGACACTTAAATTTTTATTTAATCAAATAAAAGTAAAAAATAGGGAAATATGTTATAGCCCTGCAGAGTAGTAAATATCTTCAAACCCTAAAATTCAGTAACTACTCAATGTAAAGTATGAAGTTTGTGTGTCCCTAACCTCAGAATCATTGCCTAGAAAGTCAAATTAAACCTGATCTAATTCATGTCCTATTATTTCTGACATGGAAGCAAAAATGTCTGCTATGTCCTTTCTCGTGGCTTGCTCTGACCTTTCAGTACAATGTTATTACAAGTACCATGACCTTTGCTCCTCCTGATAACAAATAAGAGTATAAATATGAAATAATAAATTGAGTTTTTATTCTGTTAACAGCTTGAGTGTAGCCACTCTGGAGATGGAAGGACAACCTTAAGTATAAAAGTGTGGAAGGGCATCAGGGCAATGATGAAGCAAGAGTCACTCTCTGAGTAGATTATAACAGTGACTCTTATACTTTCTCACCCAAGAAAAGCAAATTTCCCAAGAAAGGCTACAAGTATCTATTACTCTTAGGAAATGGAACCATTGTTCATACAGTTGATACTTCACATGTTTTAAAGTCTGAATAAATTACATTTACATTTTAGCCCCCAAACTCCCTAGCTGGGTATCTTTGGACAAAGGGCAAGATGCCTAATCTCTCTGTGGCTCTATTTCTAATTCTGTAACTTGGTAATAAATATAAATATACTTCAGCATTATAGTGAGAATTAGAGATTCACACACACACGCGCGCAAACACACACACACACACACACACACACACACACACACACACACACACAGCTACATCTGCTTCTTTTTGCACAGTCACCATCCCTGAATCTTTCAAGTCCTCAGTGGTGACACCAAGTCACGTGATATTTCCAGGCCCAAGTCACGTGATATCTCCAGAATGGGATATTGCTTTTGGTTTACTATCTTCTTAGGTAGAAGCAGTTCAGTAACCTCCACATGGCTCTTCCTACCATAATAGGGGAATACTATGGGATTCTGCCAGTTGCTGAGTACTTCTATCCCAGTCATACATTCTAGAGCTGAGGCAGTAACCACCAGATGGGTTAGAGGACCCACTGCGAGACAGACCTGTGCAAAAATGCAATGGAACACTTGAACTCCATGAACCGCTACACTTAATATTCATTTCTACACACATTCCCCAGATTTCTGTCTATATAAATTGGAAAAATCTTTTTGTGTCTAGTGCATCTCCTTGTGGGTCACACTTTGTACCTCACCCTTTAGGTCCTGCTCTGACTAGCATGTAATGATAAGTCTAGGAGTATATCCTGAGGAGAATCAGTGGTATCTCATAAGACAAAGCAAAATGAATACTCTCAGACAGAGATAGAAGAGATGCTCCTACTGGAAAAAGAGGCTCAGCAGAATTTAGGGACTCAGTGTACTTAACTTCATTGAGATCTTCCCGCATGTCTCCAATCCAATTTTCAGGATTCCGCTCCTTCCTAACAATTCCTTCACTTTAATAGAGAATACCTGCAAAGCTTGGAATTCTATCTTCATTGTAATCCAACTGCTCAGATGAACCTAAGTTTGGTTTTCAGGAATCTTAACCCAGTGATGATAGGAGTTAAGGGTTTTTTTCAAGGTAGACACACAGAAGCTTTCAGATCATGTATGTGAAACTGAGCTGGAAATTTAAAATCCTGAACTCATTCTTTACCTTTCTTACTTTATCCAGTATAGTTAGAAATAATCAATCAATCTCATTATACTCCTTAATTTGACTAAAATGTCCTAATCATCAAGTGCAAGGTCACCCAGAACCTTGCCTTTTGTAAATATTTTATTTGAATTATCCAGTGGTAATGTTTTGCATTTCTATATAGCCACAATAAGGCCATGGACTACAAGGTTCCCTTTACCACTCCAAATAGAATTATCAATGTTTTTAAATCTAGTGAGATCAGCGAACCAATTCCAGAAAATCCAAAACCATTTTTGAAAACTCATCGAAATTTTTCTTCTTCTAGAACCACTCATGGTAGCAAAATATGTGTTCATCAGGATCCTCACAGAGAAATAGTACCAGTAGGATAGAATGATGATAGACAGACAGACAGATAGATAGGCAATAAGAGAAAAAGATTTATTTCAAGGAATTTGCTTCCAAAATAGTGGGGGCTAGGAAGTCTTAAATCTGTAGGGAAGGCTGGCAAGCTGGAAACTCATGGGCAGAAACTAAACTTGTGGTGAAATTTCTTTTTCGTCTGTTTTGCTCTTAAGGCCTTTCAAATGATTATGGAGGATAATCTCCTTTACTTAAAGTCAACTGATTGTAGATGCTAACCACAGCTATAAAAATACTTTCACAGGAACACTAGGTTAGTGTTTAATTAAATAACGTTATTACTACCTAGTCAAGTTGATGTAAAACTAACATGAATGAGGCCTGTCTTTATTATGTAATTACGGACCCAGTGCACAAAATTCATGCACAGGGAGGGGGTGAAGGGGTATCCTTCAGCCCAGCCTGCACCCTCTCACAATCCAGGACCCCTTGGGGGATGTTTTACTGCCGGTTTAGGCCCAATCCCTCTCTCAATCCAGGACCACTGGCTCCTAACCTCTTGCCTGCCTGCCTGCCTGCCTGCCTAATCTCCCCTAACCCCTTTTCCTGTTTGCCTGCCTGATTGCCCCTAACCACTCTCTTGCCTGCCTGATCGCCCCTAACTGCCTCTGCCTGCCTGCCTGATCGTCCCTACCACTCTGCCTGCCTGCCTGATTGGCCCTAACCACTCTGCCTGCCTGATCACCCCTAACTGCTCACCTGCCTGCCTGATTGCCCCTAACCACTCATCTTCCATGCCTGATCACCCTTAACCACTCTGCCTGCCAGCCTGATAGCCCCTAACTGCTTACCTGCCTGATCGCCCCTAACAACCTCTGCCTCAGCCCCCGCCACTGTAACTTCATCTGGAAGGAAATCCGGAATGATGTCTGGAAGGTCATTCGGCTGTCCAGTCTAATTAGCATACTACGCTTTTATTATTATAGACATTATGTAATTTGATGCATATATTTACCATTCTGTTTAAATAACCTTTTATTTTACACCAAATGTATGGCTAATATTTATATCTCTGTTTCCACAGTTTCATTTTTATAAAAATAAGTATTGGTTGGTGATTTTATTCCAAAACAAAAACCTTGATACAATGTCATTAGCAGGTACATTGATATTCCAATACAAGGGTAAGCACAGAGTTCATTGGTTTCACTTCTTAAAATTTTTTATAAGTCATGAACATCTTCCATGAAAGTCTGATGTAAAAGTATAGAAAAATATGTTTCTAAAAGCTTCCTCAGTGTTTTAAACTTTATCTTAAATGGAAGGGGTAAGCTCCATTTCTTTAGTGATAATTTCTGTCATGCTCCAATTCATCCTAATGATTTTGAACTCCTTACATAATATTGTAAGAGGAAGAATCCTACCCCTTCCAGATAATAGTCCTCCAACTATAACACCCAGTAATAATTTCATTTATGATAAACCTTTGTTCAAACGTAGTGCATGGTCTTTCAATTTCAAAAACATGTATTGAAAATGGTTAGCTTTTTGACACCTAAAGTGCCCCTAGATCCTGAAACATTACCTGGCATAAAGGGGATACACAATTAATTTTTCAATTTTAACACACAAGCTTTATGAAATATAAATCACATACTATAAAATTCAATCTTTTAAAGATGTATAATCTAGTGGGGGGTTTTTAGTACAATCGCAGAGTTGTCTAACATCACCACTACAGAATTTTTAAATTTTTTCATCACCCCAGAAAGAAATCCCATATCCACTAGCAATCATTCCCCATTCCCTCATTTTCCCCTCTTACTCTAGAGCAGTGGTTCTCAACCTTCCTAATGCCGCGACCCTTTAATACAGTTCCTCATGTTGTGGTAACCCCCAATTTCATTGTTACAAATTGAACATAATTAAAGCATAGTGATTAATCACAAAAACAATATGTAATTATATATGTGTTTTCCGATGGTCTTAGGTGACCCCTGTGAAAGGGTCATTCGACCCCCAAAGGGGTCACGACCCACAGGTTGAGAACCGCTGCTCTAGGGAGTGATTAATCTACTTTCTGTCTCTATGGGTTCTGGCTCTATGGATTTGTGTACTCTGAATACTTCATATAAATGGAATCAGATAATATGTGGTCTTTTGTGATTGACTTTTTTCGCTTAGCAAAATGTTACAAGGTTCATCCATGCTATAATATGTATCAATACTTCATTTTTATTGGCAAATATAGTCCAGTATAAAAATATAACACATTTGCTTATCCATTCATTAGTTCAGGGGTGGGGAATGTCTGGCCCACAGGCTATATAAGGCCCATGAGATCATTTGGTCCGGTCCTACCAAAGCATTAGGGGTGAGTTAATTAAATGTTTGACCAAATATAGCAGGCTAACTTTTAACTTGATAATTTTGTATGGCCCACAAATGATGTTATCAATATCTAAATGGCCCTTGGCAGAAAAACGATTTCCCTCCCTGCATTAGTTGATAGATATTACTAAATATCTAAAAATAATGATATGAATATTAGTGCACAATTTTTTTGTGTGTGAACATATTATTTCAACTCTTTTGAATAAATTTCTAGGAGTGGAATTTCTGGTTGTATGCTAACTCTGTATTAAACAGTTTTAAGAAACTTCCAACCTATTTTCTAAAGTGGCTGCACAATTTACATTCCTTGCTTCTTTTGCTCACTGCTGTATCTCCAGCACTTAGAACACCGCCTAGTAGGTCTCAATGAATGAATAAGTTGAATGAATGAACAAACAAATGAACATAGTTCTAGTACTTATTAACAAGTTCTCACTTTAACAAATTAGAGGCAAGCAATTATTTATAAGAAGAGGTTGTAAGCAAGGAAGTCATCCCTAATCTCATTCTCATTAGTTAAAGCAGGAAGTAATTTCAAATAGTTACCTACAACTCAGGAGCACATCTCAAGGCATAATCCTCATGAACATCATTTTTCTCAAGAATGCAGGAATTGTACATTTAAAGTAACTAATAGTGACATATTGTGATTTATTTATAATTAATATTTAGCAGATCAGCTCAGTATATGCCAGTAAAACCAAGGTGATAAGTTTGAATTCCATAAAAGGTGGTTTTCTATTTGCTTGTGCTGTGACCACATGTTGCATTCCTCTCCTGAGGCAATTCAGCATTGCAAAAGAATGTGACTCCAACTACATCAGTAGAAACCTTAGCTCTACTAAACAAGGAGCTTTGAGCTCATTGACAGTTTTTGAGATCTATTGATAATCACACAATATTTAGGTGTACACGTAATACTCTGGATACCTGAGTTAAAAACCATTCAAAAGCTTGTTCTTATTTAAAATTTGTCAGAAATTCACTGTGTGCCCTCATTTGCTATTTACTCTGCTAAGAGTTGTGATGTGTATCTATGAAAGCACACACCCCTTAATTATCAGACATTGATGTGCTGCTGTATTTGGAACACCAGGCTGGTACTTGTTTCAATCTGAAACAATTAGTGAGCTGAAAGAATCCTAAAGTCACTTGAGTCCAAGTAACATTTGTTTTCTTCAGTAATGTCAATGATAATGAAGTATGACCTCACATGGAGAAATATTTTCATGCTCTTGGCATCTAATTTAAATGAAATCAGGACATTTTTCAAGGTTTATTTTGATGTGGTATAATGAAATGCAGTTCAAAGAAAAGCATTTAAGAAAGATATGCATGGTTGTTCTTATGACAATGATGGAGAAATGTGAGCTCTACGAAAGTTTAAGGAAGACAGCAAAGGCTCCCACCATTTATTGAATTCCTATAAAATTTAAACATTGAGATCTCTGCTTTATACAATTATCTCATTTAATCTTCACATCATAAATTGACATATTTTTAGTTTATAGAAAATAACTTGTAAGTTTTGGAAGTGTTATTGCTTAAGAATTCTCAGGGAGGAAGTTGCAGTGCTGGGATTTAACCCTACAATGTTTTCAGAGCCCAGACTCTTAATTACTAAACTATAATACTTTGTTCCTAATGCACTTGAAACCTATATACTCTTATATATACTTTTATATATACTCTTATTAACCAACTAGAGGCCCGGTGCACAAAATTCTGCACTGGGGGGGGGGGGGGGGGGGGGGGTTCCCTTGGGCCCTCTTTGCAGTCCCGGGAGCCCTCCGGGGAAGTCTGAATGGGGGAGCGGGCCTAAGCCATCAGTCAGACATCCTTAGCACTGCTGCGGAGGTGAGAGAGGCTCCTGCCACCACCACTGCACTCTCCAGCTGTGAGTCTAGCTTCTGGCTGAGCAGCACTCCCCCTGTGGGAGCGCACTGACCACCAGGGGACAGCTCCTGCATTGAGCATCTGCCCCCTGGTGGTCAGTGCACATCATAGCGACCGGTCGTTCTGCTGTTCAGTTGATTTACTTATTACCCTTTTATTATTTAGGATATCACACCAATAAATTTAAATTAAAAATGTTTTAATTGCAATATTAAAAGGAATCCATTTGTAAACTTCAGATTTATTTCAAACATTATTCCTATTGTCATTACCACTATTATTTTGTTTTTATATTACAATAATAATACACAATTGTTGTAGAACATTTAAATAATGCATATAAGCTAAGGAACAAAAACAAAAATAATCCACTTGTATCAATGTCCTGTGTTCATTTAAGGAGAAAAGAATCTTTCTGCCAGTGTTTAGTAAGATTTTACTAAGTCCTAAAAGGCTTACAGAACTTTTGTAGAGGGTGAGGAGACTGATTCCAGGTTATGCTTTCAGAAATCAATCCCACAGCCATATTATTTATTCTTCAAAGATTAGAAGTTAGGATTCAAAACCATGCCGCCACTGCCAGGTCTAGAAAACTGTTCCGCTATCTACCCTGTGCCTGCTATACCCACAACAGCAGAATGGACGTTCCATGCACAGCTTCATAACAATCATAGTGCAAGTGGCTTGACTTTGGGACCCCTGATGATGCTGCAGCAAAAAAAAAATTCAAATGCTTCTGAGACATGTTTGCCACTAGAAACAGAGAAGTGACAAAAGTATAGCTTCTGCCTTGCTGGCACCTTCCAAAACTCTTGCAATGACCTGGGGCTCGTGGATGTTAATTACATACAGAACACAAGCTTCAGAGGAGTCTAAGGAGTGGAATTTCTAACTTTCTAGTCTCTACAGTGTAGGAAACCATTAGAGAAGAATTCGGAGGAGATGTTGAGCACCAGTGATCATAGCCACTAATCCCAACTTCTAGCAGAAGGACTGTGAGCAGTTTGTTGCTTTTTCTTACTATCTTTAAATCAATAAATGTGTACCTGCTTCTTTATAATCTGATTTTTTTAAAAACAGCTGAATAGTTGTTCAATTTTATGGATATACAATAATTGATGTAATAAATCACCCATTTTGAAAATGCAGATTGTTCTAACATTTTAATACTACAAATAATGTTTCAAGATGTATTTTTACTGCTAAATCAATGAACACATTTATGATATTTTGATATTTTCCTTAGATGAATTGTTAGAAGTGGATTTCTAAGTATGCAAAGCTGTACTGATATTAGTTTAGAGAAATATTGTATCAATTTATTTTCAAACCAGCAGTGCACACAATTTCAGTTTCCCCCAAATCTGGCCCACTCTAGGTCTTATCATTTTTTAAAAGGATTATAATATTGTTAAACTTATTTATATGTTTATTTGTCATATATACATTTTTTTAAAAATCAGGTTTCCTAATTCATTATTAAAATTTGGATTTTGTTTTAATTAATTTGTAAGAGATCTTTAATTATTATTAAGATGTTATTTTAATATTGTCATTAACCTTTTTGCTTATATGCAAGAGTTCAATTATTCTCAGTTCAATTTTTAATGGAATTTTTTCAGTATATTTTTGTCGTATATGTTTCAATTTTTACAATTTAAGATTCTCTAAAAGAAATTTTCATTTTATAAATAATTTTACGTATTTAAGGCATTTAAAATTAAATGAGCTCTATGGTGATAAATTAGCTTTAAAAAGATAACTTCAGTGAGATATAATTCACATATCATAAGAGTCGCCTTTAAAAGTCTGTGATTCAGGGGGTGTTAGTGTATTCACAGACTTGTGCAAACATCCCTCTATTTAATTCTGGGACACTTTTATCTCTCCACAAAGAAACCCCCATCTCTATTAGCAGCCATTCTCCGACCACTTTGAACCCAGGAAGCCTATAATCTATTTTCTGTCTCTACGTATTTATATGCTGGACATTTTGTATAAATAGTATCATACAATATGTATTATTTTGGAACTGGCTTCTTTCATTTAAGACACATTTTTGTGGCTAACCTATGCACATGTCAATAATTTACTCCTTTTTATTGACAAAAATATTCCATTGCATGGATATGCCACATTTTGTTTATCATTCATCAACTGATAGAGGTTACCACTTATTGATTACTAGGAATAAAGCTGCTGTTAACATCAGTGTACAATTTTTTTGTGTGAACACATGTTTCCAGTTTTCTTGGATAGATAGTAAGTAGTGAATTAGTGCATAGATACCTAGTAGGAAGTTTCAAACTATTTTCCAAAGTGACCACATCATTCATTTATATTTCCACCAGAAATGTATAAAAGTTCTACTTAGTCCACATTCTCTCCAAAACATATTGTTTGTCTTTTTAGTAATAACTGTCTTACTAAATTTGAAGTGGTGTTAACATTATAGTCTTAATTGGCATTTCCTTAATGACTAATGTTGACCATCTTTTTAAAAATATTTTATCTATTTATTTTTTTGTTGAGCATCTTTTCATATGCTTAATGATCATTTATCTTCTTTGGAGAAATATCTATTCAAATCCTTTGCCCATTTTTAAAAATTGTGTTATCTGTCTTTTTATTGTTGACTTGTGAGTTTTTTTAATATATATTCTGGATTAAAAAGTCCCTTGTTATATGTGTGTTTTGCAATATTTTCTCCACATGTGTGGGTTACCTTTTCATTTTCTTGATGGTTTCCTTTGAAGCACAAGTTTTAATTTTCATGAAGTTGAATTTGCCTTTTTTTTCCTTCATTAATTGAGCTTTAGGTGTCATATTTAAGTAACCATTTGCTAACAAAAGGTCACTAATAATTTCCTATCTTTTTCTAAAAAGTTTATAATGTTAGCTTTTATATTTAGGCCTATGATCCATTGTGAGGTAATTTTGATAATGTGAAAGAAAGGTCCACCTTCATTCTTTTGTATGTGGATACCAGTCGTACCAGCCCCATTTGTTGAAAAGAATATTCTTCCCATTTAATTGTACTGGTACCCTTGTTAACTATCAATTGTCCATAAATATAAGGGTTTATTTCTGGGCTCCCAATTCTATTCCATTGATCTATGTGTCTATCTTTATACCAATACCTCACTACTGAATTACTGTCAAGCTTTGCAGTAAGTTTAAAAATGTGAAATGTGTGTCCTCCAACTTTCTTCTTCTTTTCAATATTTTTTTGATTATTCTGAGTGACTTACATTTCCATATTAATTATAGGAATATTTCATCAATTTCTGCAAAAAAGCAGATGGGATTTTTATCAGGAGAGCATTATATCTGCAGATCAATTTTTTGAGTCATGAACATGGGGAACTTTTCATTTATTAAGGGTCTTTAAATTTTTTCAACAATGTTTTGTTGTTTTGAGGGTTCTGTTCTTGCATTTCTCTCATTAACTGTGTTCTTATGTATTTTATTCTTTTATTGCTATTATAAATAGAACTGTTTACCTAATTTCATTTTGAATTGTTAATTGCTACTGTACAGGAGCACAGTTTTTTTAAATATAGGTCTTATACCCTGCAAACTTGCTGAACTTGTTTATTAGCTGTAATAGTTTTGATACAGAGTCCTTAGGATTTTTAAGATCATATTCTCTGCAAACAAAGATAGTTTTACTTCTTCCTTTCAATATGGATACCTTTTATTTCATTTTCTTGCCTAATTTCCCTAGCTAGAATTTCCAGTACAACGTTGACTAAAAAGGGCAAGTAACCTGATCTTAAGAGGAAAGCGTTCAGTCTTACTATGATGTCGCTGGGTTTTTTTATGTATGCCGTTACTAGGTTGATGAAGTCTCCCTATATTCCTAGTTTATTGAATATTTTTATCATGAAAGGTTTTTAATATATTTGTTTTTAAAGTCCATCATATTTATCAGCCAGTATTCAAGATTGATAAGTAAAATATTTAATCAGATTACACTATTACAATTTAGGTTTAAAAATATTGGTGTTATCCTGAAGTTCTCTGGGTTTTCCTGATAACAGGTGAAGAAGGAATCCCAAAAATATTTTTATGAATGTAGCAATGTGGAAATCAGTGGTAACCCTACAAAAATAACTATTCAGAACAATAATATACTGCTTACTTGATAAGCACATTCTATGTTTTAGTACTTATTCTTTAATGTTGGGAGCCAAGAATATTACAAACGCTTCAACAAATTAAAATTGAAATATTCTGAGAACAATAATCATTCTCAGACAGTCATTTCTCATGTTAACCCAAAGCTGCCTTCCTGGAACCTACACCTTTTATCCTATTTCTGTTCTCAAGAGTAGAACACAATTTCATCATCTTTTCTGATGAGAAGTGTACTTGATATTAGGAGAATCGCTTGAAGTCTACCAAGTTAGTATTGCTTTTTTCTAGGCTGGCTTTCTCGCAAGAACAGGACTTGGAATTCAAAAGTTGCTGAAAATGTACATGCTATTTTTTATCATGTATAAATTATATGAATATTTGCTCAATGAAGATACTGTAATCCCAGTAAATTTATGAAGCCTTTGGTCAATATATCCTCCCTATGGCACTTCTCAAAATAAACTAGTAATGTTTAAATTTTCTGATGTTTAAAAATTGGTATAGCACACTTAAGGTCCTAGTTCAAATTTGTCAATCCCAGATAAAATCTGCTTACAAGATATTATACAGTTTCATTTCTTCACTAAAAACCTAAATTGTTGTTTTATTCCTAATCTGCCCATCATTGTTCTCAGTTCTGGGATGTAGTGGGTGAAAAAGTCAGAGATCTGGCTTTCATGGAGTCTGTACTCAAGTATGGGGAAGATAGAACGTAAACACATAAACAAGCGAGCAAGAGGTACAAACTTCCAGTTATAAAATAGTAAGTCATGGGAATACAGTATAGGCAATAAAATTAATAATATGGAATTAACTTTGTATTATGACAAATGCAACTACCCTTATCATGGGAATACTTTTGTAATATATATAAATATCAAGTCATATTAGGTACACCTGACATAAGATATTATATGCTAATTATACATCTTTTTTTAAAATATATTTTTCGAAAGAGGCTAGTGCTATAGAGATATCCTAGTATGATTCAAAACCTCACTTTAGCCAGTGTTTCTCAGTGGATAGAGCATCAGCCTGTGGACCAAAGGTTCCAGGTTCGATTCTGGTCAAGTGCATTTACCTTGTTGTAGGCTCCTCCCAGGCCTGGGGCCTGGTCAGGGCATGTGTAGGAGGCAACCAATCAATGTGTTTCTCTCACATTGATGTTTCTGTCTTTCACTCTCTCTTCCACTCTCCCTAAAAATCAGTGAAAAAATATCTTCAGGGTGAGGATTAACAAAAAAACCCACAAAAACCAAACTGTGTCCTCCTCAGAGAGTAGAAACCGGAGAACATTGCCTCAAGAATAACTTTAGGGAGGTTAATGATGTGCTGTGTGAGGTTATTCATCACTTCTTGCCTCTTGAGAAAGGTGCATTGCTACTAAAAGGATTTTGTGGGTCTCAACTGTTTTACTTTAGAATGAAATGTTGATTTGAGAAAGGCCTTGACAGGGAGTAACAAGGCTAAATTGTAACTGGTTCATTATCACGTAATCCTAATCCAAAGAATGATGGTGATGACTTGTATTGGCATAGTGTTCCATAGGTTTTTGAGCACTTTCAAACTCACTGCCTTATTTGAGTCTCAGGACAATCCTTTGATAAAAGTAAAACACAATATTATTCTAACAGTAGAAAAGTAAATCGAAGTTCAAAGAGTCTGGGTAAGTTATATACCACACAGCTGGCAAATGACGGAACCCAGACCACGACTAAGCTTCTCTATCTAATTTGACTGACACGCCCACTCTTTTGCTATTTTAGATTGGTTATTTGAAATGACTACTTATGAATGTTGTTGGAACTGAGTTCTGGTGTACATTGTTAGGAATACTTTTTTGGTTTTAAGGAGGCCATACAGAACAGTGACTCTCTAGGTGTGGTCCCAGGACCTGCAGCATCATCACCTGGGAAGTTGTTGAAAATGCAAATTCTCAGACCACACTTCAGGCTTATTGAATCAGAAACTCTGGAAGTGGGGCCCAGAATTAACAAATGACATACATTATTCATGGGCCCAGAATTTTTATTGTAACAAACCTTCCAGGTAATTCTGCCTACTTCCATATCCTTTTTAAAAAATTAAAAATAAATATTTTAAAGTTTCATATTAACTTCATTTATACACATACATATTATATAGATTAATATTTACATATGGCCATCACTTAGTTTTTTAGTGCAGTCTTTGAAAAATATACTCAAAATAATGGCAAGAATTCAAAAGTAGTAGCACCTATTTTTGTAAGCAGGGATTGTGAAGAAAATATGTTCTTACATATTTCTGGTGGAAATGTGAATTTAAATGTGATTTCTTGTAGCAGAATCCTCTTCCTTGGGAATCCAGATCATATAAATGAAATCTCAGAATGTAAATAAATATTATAAAGATGTTTACCACTATGCACTACTACAACATGTGTGAATGCATGACAGAGGACCTACAGCGGTAATGAAACATAAAGTGAATCCCCATAAGTAGGAAAACAGTTGAATAAATTCTAGTATATCATCCCATTGAAAAACATATAGTCATTTAAAATAACTAGTTAAAGGTACCCAGTTGAACTGAAGGAATTTCACTGATTATTGTTGGGTACAAACTGTACTTTTTGGGAAAACAGACAATGACAGAACAACACCTATTTATCTCCACATCTACCTACTTGCTTTTTTAATTATATGAGAGAGGAGAATAATTGGACAAGATGCACGCAAATTTCTTAAATGGCATAATTATTGGGGGCAAGGACTGGTTGCTAATGTGAATGAAGAAGTAGGTAAAGGCCATACTATACTTTTATCATAACATGTTTTTATCAAGTACAGCTACTAGGCTGAATAGCACTTTAATCTCATTCTGCCTACTGTATAATCATCTCATGAGGTTACAGGAAAATCAGCATACTGCAATAGTTCAGAACCTAAATTCTATAACCTTAAGGTCTTATTCCAAATCCAGGCCCTGTCTGCTACCAATGCAGCATGGCCTAAGGAAGACTACTCCAGCTCTCTGTGGCTCAGTTTTTAAACCTGTAAAATGGGAATAGAATAGCACCTATCTCACAAGTTTATTGTAAGAATTAAGTGGGTTAATATACTAAAAAGCTTAGAACTATCCCTGTCACTGTTCTAAATGTTAGTACCTGAGTTACTATAGCAATGAGCTCTAAAAGTACTTAGTTTTATATAGCAAATATAGATTATCATTGTCAAATCATATGTATAAGATAAATAATAGACCTGACACAGAGCAGGTGCTCCAAAGTTAGTCTCTGTGCCTAAGATACAAACGACCATGTTATTCCTTTTTGAAGGACATATTCCACCACTACCATTCACTCTTCCTTCACTCCCTCCTCTCCCAACTTCCCTGGAAAGAACCATTTATTAGTTTCTACTATACCTTGGTATTCCTGAAACAAGGATAAGGCTTTTATTGATGACAACTAGAGGGGAAAAGATAGGGTTAATAAATGGCCTACATTGTTCACTTAGCAAATATTTACTTAGTGACTATTATTGGCGGCACAGTACAAGACACTTGGGAAAGAACAGAGACAAAGGCAAAAAATGTTCTCTACCTAACAGAGTTTATCCAGTTATTTGATTTAAATTCCATGTGCTACAAAAAGGAAATAGAGAATAAAAAGAAAGCACAAAGTCAAAGAATTCAGAAGCGGGAATAGAGGCCAGGTCAAGAAGGCCACATCCAAGGTGCTTGATGTGTCTAAAGCACAATGGGAAGGCACCAGAAGTGACGCAACCAGAATTGCCCTTTAAGCAGCTAATTAAGAATGACGGATTAGAGACATGCAGGTGTTCCTTTCCCACCTAAAATTACACTGAAATGACAATAGGGCAATGAAAGCTATAAATCCAAAAGAACAAAAAGGAATAGAAGAGGACACAGAAGACAACAAAAGGCCAAAAGATCTCAGCAGTTTTAGAAGGTGGAACAGGTGAAGGAGTAGAAACTGCTGAGCAGAGGGAGCTAAACCTCTGGGGGACAACAATGGGAGGCTAGTGCTTCACCTCACAGAGCCTCAGGCAAAAACAGAAATGGCAGGACCTTGTACTGATTCTGAAAAAGATGGGGCAAGGTGAGAGGCTGACAAAGGTGGGGTTGGAGTTGTAATTCTTAAGGCCTCTTGAGGCTCAAGTCTCTAATCACACAACTCTTTAGTCAGGTAATTACCTTTCCCCAAATTTGCAAATAAGGGAGTCTATCCCTGACACTATTAAACTAGAAAGGCTCCAACTCAAGACACCAAAACTACAAGAGAGCAGAATGAGGTCCCAGATTGAAAATGGAGGGTTAAGTACAAGCAGGGAGGTTTTAATTATTACTCCACATCCCTTATGATTTAATAGTCCCTCTTTAATATTTGGGGGTTCTCCAATTAAAATACCCTGAATCACCCATCAGTGAAGCCCATGGTTATAAGCCTTACTAATGCACTTGGAGCTTCAACTCCATACTATATTGCTCTTAAATATAAGTGGAAAGTATTTTTAGTCATTTATATCAGCAGACATCTGAAAACATCCTACAGCGTGAAGAACAACTAAACAACAACAGGATGTTATTTAGAGAAAAAAAGACACAAGACAGAAATGGGGAGAGTAAACTAAAATACATTGTTAATATGGTTAGAGAAATAAGCACAGATTATCTATATATATAAAACCCTAATATGCAAATAGACCAAATGGCAGAACAACCGAACAACTGGTTACTATGATATGTGCTGACCACCAGGGGGCGAGCACGGAACATGGCAGGCGTTGGCTGAGGTGGGATGGTGGGGCAGGTGAGAGGGGTGCCAGACCAAGGCGGGGCACCGGTTGCTGTCATCAAGGCAAGCCTCTGGTGGCTACTGAAAATTCTTTGCTCCCATGCGCCGTGGTCCTGCCCTGCGCTCGCACCTGCTGCCAGTGCTGGCCCTATTTGCACCTGCTGCCGATGCCAGAGCCACCGCTTGCACCCGCTGCCGGCGCTTGGTGCCAGTCCCGATCACTTGGCACTATCAGCGGGTACAAGTGGCGGCTGCTGACCCTGATTGCCCGTGAGGGCTTCTCCACCTCCCTCTGCTCCTGAGGGGTGATTGGGGTAGCCAATCGCTCCGCACCGTCAGCAGGTGCAAGCAGGGCCAGCGCCACCAGCAGGGCTGCTGGCAGACAGGGGACTGGGGGCGTGGTGGGAGGTGCCGGGTGGGGGCACAGAGGGTAGGCTGAGACCTGCCCCTGTGCACACTGCAGCCTCGCAGCCCACAGTTCCTTTCAAGGTGCATGAATTCGTGCACTGGGCCCCTAGTGTATCTATAAAATAAAAAACAAAAAATCAATAAATAAAAAGCATGCATATTTTAAAACTATGAGAGCTAATAGTTGAAACCGTAGTAATATCATTATTTAGAAGGCTCAGAAGAAAAAGTCAAAGAAATCTAAAATCCGAGTACAAGGAGTAAAAGGTGATAGAGATGGAAATAGAAGAGAAATACAAATTGGAGATTCAATTCTGGTAGTAAAAAATCCAACATAAATGAGTTTCAGGGAGGGACTGCACAAAAAAAATGAAAGGCAGGTAATTATTGAAGGAATAAATCAATAGAATTTCTCAAAATTGAAGAACTCAAAACTGAGTTGCTGGGGGCCAGCCCCAGCGGGTCCAGGGGTTCCCAAAGGTGTGGACGGAGTCGGCGAAGAATGTTTTACACAGAGACAGCGTTCCGAACTCTCTAGCTTTCCTCAGTCTCCGTGGATCTTCCCTGTGCCTGGCTGAGGCCACAGAGAAAGATCCCAAGGCAAGCTGAGCCTTTATTTTATAGAGAGAGGTAAACAAGGTAGTGGTTTCTATAGTTACACAGTTCTTGTGAGTTTCACTTGTTTTGACCATAGTTACACTTCCTGCACTTCCCTCAGCC
>NW_005871078.1:5487779-5517790 GCF_000147115.1 Myotis lucifugus
AAGTTAGAATTGGGCTCTTATGAATCTGAGCTAGCTATAGAACACAGAGAAGTAAGGTAGGGGATATTTTTCCCCCAGGACTATAACTTTTCTTCTCTTCTTTTCTTTCTTTCTTCCTTCTTCTTCTTCTTTCTTTCTTCTTCCTTCCTTCTTTCTTTCTTTCTTTCTTTCTTTCTTCTTTCTTTCTTTCTTTCTTTCTTTCTTCCTTCCTTCCTTCCTTCCTTCCTTCCTTCCTTCCTTCCTTCCTTCCTTCCTTCCTTCCTTCCTTTCCTTCCTTCCTTCCTTCCTTCCTTCCTTCCTTCCTTCCTTCCTTCCTTCCTTCCTTCCTTCCTTCCTTTCCGTCCTTCCTCCCCTCCCTTCCTTCCTTCCTTCCTTCCTTCCTTCCTTCCTTCCTTCCTTCCTTCCTTTCTTATTAAATTAATTGGGTGACATTAGTTAACATGAACATACAGGTTTCAGGTGTGGGTTTCTTTGTTACAAGACCTGTGTATTGCACCATGTGCTCACTATGGAATTTTTAAGGTAAACTGAAATTTAATATGTGTCTTGGATTTTCATCCAGACCAAGCTCAGCTGTTATGAGATTTCCTCATTTACCCAACCTCTTAGTTCTTGTCTTGAGGGTAAAGTAATGTTTGAAATTATAATCTCAGAAATGATTCCCAAATTCCCCTTACCCTAGGGCAGTGGTTCTCAACCTTCCTAATGCCGCAACCCTTTAATACAGTTCCTCATGTTGTGGTGACCCCCAACCATAAAATTATTTTTGTTGCTCCTTCATAACTGTAATTTTGCTACTGTTATGAATCGTAATGTAAATATCTGATATGCAGGATGTATTTTCATTGTTACAAATTGAACATAATTAAAGCATAGTGATTAATCACAAAAACAATATGTAATTATATATGCGTTTTCCGATGGTCTTAGGCGTCCCCTATGAAAGGGTCATTCGACCCCCAAAGGGGTCACGACCCACAGGTTGAGAACCGCTGCCCTAGGGATATCTTTGCTTGAGGAGATAACCCCTACCCCTCCAGACTTTGACAGGGGTGTGGGAAGGGGAGAAAGAAAGAATCAGAAGAGGCTTGAGCAAGCAGGGAAATGAATGTTGAATGTTCAAGTTTATCACTCAAGAGATTAGGTTAGCTCACAAGGAAATTCTCTTAGGTTCTTCCCCTCCAAACCAACTCTTCCTCTACTTAATGCAGAGGTCACTCAGAAGGAAGCTGAGGCAGACACCCTTACAGTGTATATTTTTTTTACTATCAATGTCTCACAGAGCACTTCACACAGCAAATGGTGCTCAGTATCAGTCTAACATGCTCTCCTTTTCTTTATTGTTTAAGCAACTTCAAAGTGTGGGTGAGGAAGAATATGCAAATCTGTATTGTTTGGCATACTTATCAAGCTCTTGCTAGTTGAAATAATTGGTGATTTCTTTAAAGATTGTAAATTGAAATTCTTGTCATCTTATCCTTCATTGTTGAAAAAAAAATGATCTTGAATGCAATTTCTACTTTTCCCAAACCCTTACCTGAGATGTTAATACACAATAAGAAAAACTGGTTTGATTCACCTACTAATGAGCTGTGAGATAGTCTAAAGAACAAAGGAAAAAACATCAAAACCTTATGGTATTAGTTTTAGATGAAAACAAAAATTTTTCAAGCAAATTCAGAAAAATTAATGAATATCCACATGAAATTAACTCTGTTGTGGAAACAGTAGTAAGAGCAGCAACGGGTCAGGAACAGCATAAACAAATACCAGAAAAATTATTTTCTGAATGTGCTTACTTAATATTTAACACTGAAATCAAACATCGGAGGGTCATATCAAACAGATCTTCTGCATTACTCCAGTTAAGCAATTAGAGTCTGCAAGAAGTATAAGGTACTCATTTGGTCCTTCCACACAGCAGTTTGTTCATACAGTAAAAACAAAGCACAACATTGCATTTCAGTCTAGATTGTGGAGAACTGGAGAGCAAGGACAATCGGAAAGGGCCTTATTAAGGTGTGTTACTTCTCTTCAAACATACAGCAGATATTTAATATTTTAATTGACAGTGAATTTATTTCTTTAGTCAACCAGATCTAAAAAACACCCAAAATCAATGTGCATAAAGACAAAAGCAAATGAAGCCTGCAGATTTTAGTTTGTCTTCATTCATGATAAAAATAGTCCTAGTTATAGCAATTGTCCTATGAATCAGGTCAAATGATTCAACTAATAAATGCTTACCTACTGGCAGGCTGGGCCTAATAATTATAGTAAGCTTTGCCATAGTGTCCTTACAAAGGAAATAATTTATCATAAACTGACCAGAAATAAGATTATCTATTCTACTAGTAAAAAATATGCTAACAAGTTCAGGAGATTCCACTTCAAAAATAAAGAATCCTCATCTAATTAAAGGTTAAATCAATCCTCAGGTTACAAAATGGGATCAAACTCTGCCTAAAAACAATTTAAAAACAAGGTAAATGCATGTACTCTAACCTTGTGGTACATGCTTATCAACATTATCTTGTAGCGTTAGCTCCATAAGAAAGTTGCACCCGTTTACATTAAAGAAGTATAAGAACAGGAAAGTCCAAGCCCCTCATTTTACCGACTGAGATAAAGACCTGAAAGCAATTTCTTCAAGGGTAACCTTTCTCCCCTTTAACATACATGCCTTGTCTTTTCTGTACTTAAGTCCCTTGCAAAAGTGACAAAGTGGACTTGTCAAGTTGTGCATTCTCAATTGCCGATTACGGATTAATCGACAGAATTCTGACTATTAATACAAATAACACACTTCGTTTTGTGATCTTCTAGGAGGGTCAAAAAAATCAAAAGCAAACTATTCAAATTTGCCTATTCAGTGTATTTATGCATAAAGAATAACTGAACTGGATGAAAAACAAATGCACCTCATGTTGAATTGTACTACTGTTAATAATAAGACCTCTACGTTAAATATTCTGTTAAACCATCACCGTTAGAAATCATTTTTAAAATGCTTTCCAGGGATGTCTTTCTTCTTTCTATGGACGTCTGGTTAGACTATTCACCTATATATTTTTAAAATTTAACTTTTTCCATTTGTCTCCCGTTGGATCAACGCTTCATTAAAGGAGAAGCGGAAAGAACACAGGAGGACATGCCTGTAGGAAAGTTGAAAGGACTGGAGGATTGGGGGGGCGGGGTCTGAGCCTGGGGAAAGTACAGAGAAAACGGAGATCTCCCCGCGCCGCTGCGCACCCACCTGTGCACCCCCGGGCTCAGCAGGGAGGCCCAGCTCCAGCCCGGACCGCCCCCTCGGGCGCCCACCCCGCCCCAGCCGAGTGCGCCAGGGGCGCCGTGCGCTCCCCCTGGAGTCGTCCGGACCCGCCCGGAGCTGCGATTGGACGCGCCATCCTCAGGCACCCGCCAGGAACACAAAAGCGCTGGGGAGGGGAGTGGAGGGGGGCATTCTTGGGAGTCCGGGGCTTTAGCTTCATTCCGTCTCCCCATCTCCTCCGCACTCCATGCCCCGGCTCTCTAGGCAGCTCGCCTCGGCTTGCTCTCAGCGGCCGGGAGTCGGCGCACCCCTCGCTGCAGCCGCCTCGCGTGGGCTCCCGCCCAGCCTCTCCGCCTGCTCCCGCGCCCTCCGCTCCCGCCATGGGGCCAACTTGCGGCTCCTAAGAGTTGCCGCCTCTCAGCCGCGCGCGCTCCGGTCCAAGTCCCCGCGGGCGGGCTATGGCTTAGGACGCCAGAGGGGCCAGCCGAGAGGTCAAGGCCAGGGGAGGGCAGCCAACTGAGGCAAAAGAAGCCGCACGATGAGTTTCCACAAGGAGGACGGAGGTAGCAGCCTGTGCCAGAAGGCGCTGCACATCGTCAGGCAGCTGTGTTTCGCGGGCCAGATGGCTGGGGAGAAGTGCTCGGGCTTCTCCTCCCCTGACCGAGGCAGCCAGGGCGGAGGCAGCACAGGTAACCGGGGAGGGGAGGGCCCCGCTCGCGTCCTCGCGCTCCCCTCGGGGCTCCCAGTTTCGTGCCTCCCGCGCCGCGCTGGCGGCAGCTTTAGGGCGCAGCGCCTTCCTACCTTGCTCCTTCCTCCTACTCGGCAGCTGGCTACTTGGACTGTGGGCTTTTCCTGTGTTGTCTCCCCATCTCCACCCGCCTGGCTCCTTCCACTTCTCCGGTCCGCTCCTGGACCGCCGTCTGGCTCCCCGGCTTCTGCGCCCCTTCGCCGCGCACTCCCACGCCCCGCGCCTCCCTCCGGGAGCGGAGCGGCTGGCGCGGGCTGCGGCGCAGGGACCGCTCGCGTGGGGGACTCGGGCTGCCGGACCTGGCCCCGTGGCGCGGGCGTGGGGAAGGGGCCTGGCGTCCGTGCTTGGAGGCAGAGATTTGCCTTGCACCAGGGGCTGCCTTGGCCTCGGAAGGCAGAGAGGATCTTGGAAAGGGTAACTCGAAGCTGCAACCTGTTGAGCACTTGATAGTTTCCAAAGCCCTTTCATATATATATGATTTTCCAGGGCTTCATGTCAACGTTGGCAAAGCAGCAGGGATTATTGATCGCCCATCAGGACACATACAGAGTGAGTGCAAGAGAGGGAAAAAGGTTGTAAATCCTTTCCTCGCACACGCTCTCATACACACCCCAACATACAGGCATCTTCCTACCCCTTTAGGAAACTTGGAAATAAATGGGGTGGGATGAAGGAGGACATTGGCCATCAGAGGTCTGGAGATGGGAAGAATTCACAGGTGGCAGACTTCTCTCAAGAGGGAGGGACGGAGGGAGGGACCTTCTCAGAACCTCTGTTTTGGTCACGCTTTGGGGCAAGGGTCTTAACCACCTGCGCAATGATGGGGTCAGCCTGTTGTGCTTTTCAAGTGGGAGAGATGGACTCCGGGTTTGTGGTTCGCGTGTTATCCAGGGTCCCCCGAGAGAGTCACTTGTTGCTTTGGGAGATAAACACTGGCTATGGGATTTGGGGCATAGCGCTGAAAGGTTTCCATCCCTCCTGGAGGGTCTTGTTTCTTCCCCTTTGCTTCCCTGTCCCTTTAGCCTCCCAGGGGGGCTTTGTGCATTGCAGGTAGCCAGGGCAACAAGTAAGAGCTGGACCTCTAAGCTCTAGGAGGAGCGCGACTGCAGGGGGCCTTGCTTGCTGGGAAGGAGGCCAGAAGGATGCACACCCCACCCCCACCCCCACCACCACCAAAACAGAGGGAGAGGGGATGCCGGTGGGAATAGATTTGGTTTACCTTTTGCCTACCGTGATTTAAATGGAATATCTGCGGGGTTTTGAATTCTCTGATCACAGTTAAGAGAAACCTAGAGAGGCTTCCGTGTGCACTTCGCAGAACCTGAGGAGATGTTGCTCCTTGGACCCCGGAGCAGCATGATCCATTATTGCTGCTGCCCACGTGCTGGAAACTTAGACCTTTTATGAATCCATAGTAAACACAACAGAAGTCTTTTCCATTTGTTCAGTAGGTGTTAAATTCCTAGGAATGTATGAAACTCAACTGTTAGAGGAAAGCGACTGGGTGAACATCACATATATGCGTGTCATTTGTATGGTTGCTAAGCATGGGGAACGTGTGACTATAACGTTCTCTGTGGTGATACTGGATAAGCTCTTCTGAAATGTCTTTAGGGATTCACATGCTAACGATTAGACTCAGAAAAGGGTGTACAGTGGAAGAAATGACCCGTCTAAAGACCCGTTTTGGGGAAGGTCATTTAACAGTTGATGCTGTGCAGAAAAATACTACTTTCTTCCCTTCCTTCCCCCTTTGTGATCATTCACCAAGTAGTGTTTTCCTGGGTCTCGGACTGGCTGATAATGTGGAAAATTTGTGAGGGCTGGAAACCAAATGGTTCTAGCTTCTAAAACTTTGTAAATGCATAGCTCCCTTAGCCTAAGGTAAAACACAGTGCTGTATATGAATTGAAGAAGGGGTTCTGAGCTTAGTCCAAGCACTACAAGAAGTAGTTGTCATCCTAATGCCTTTGGACTCTCCCTTGGGAACAAAAAGGGGAGGTTAGTCTAAAACAAATACATGGACATTTTTCCCCTTACCGGAAAATATATGCTATTCAAGTGTGGTATTTAATTTGACATATGAATATATATTGAGTGGCTGTCACTAAAGAAGACACTCTACTAGGATGTGTATGAGATACAAAGATGCACCAGATTTCATTACACTTTCCATTTGTAAATCTAGGCAACAGAAGTAAAATGTTTTAATTGGCAAATAAACTCCTAATATCAAGAGGTATCTATAAGTGAATTCTAGGATTATTTACCAAATCTTTAATTGTATTAATCCACTTAGCCTCACGTGTTTTAAAGTGGATTTTCTTATAACTTATGCACCTGTGCCCTTTATCATAGGTCCCCAAATAACACTTTCAGTAGGTGATCCTTCTACTCACTGTTCACCTAATTAGAAGCACAGTACTACTGGTAGGAGGACGTTGACATTGAATGGTACAGTGGTTATTTACTTTGAATGTTAAGCAGCACTGCCCAGATGGTGTCAGTTACTCTAAGGTTGCAGTGACAATTGCAGGCATCCAGATTGTGTGTATTTTTAGATGCCTTCACATGGGGTGGAGGGAGAGAAATTGAGGTAATCCCAATTAAACTCAATCTGCATTAAAGAAGTCATGAATTACATATTTAAATAAGACATTATCCTACTGGCTTTTAAAATGCCAATAAAGAGCAAGTTTCACCATCCCTTTCACTGTAACAACAGTAGCAGTGATTGATACTGAGGGTCTACCAATTAAGTTGACCGATTCCATATTTTAGTAAAATTTGTAAAGACTTAGACTTCCTGCAGCTGCCAACACTAGTTAATTCACTCTTTTGGAATAGTTTGTTAAAGACATCACTGATGTCAACATCACTAGTACACTAGAAAGTTCATTATGTGTGATTTTTAGAAAATCAGATTTTCACAGTCTTTTTACCACTGATTTTCCCCTCCCCTTAAAGAGATATGTTTGCCTTAGCTGGTTTGGCTCAGTGGATAGAGCGTTGGCCTGTGGACTGAAGGGTCCTGAGTTAGATTTCAGCCAAGGACACATGCCCAGGTTGCAGGTTCCACCCCCAGTAGGGGGCGTGCAGGAGGCAGCCAATCAATGATTCTCTCTCATCATTGATGTTTCTATCTCTCTCTCCCTTGCCCTTCCTCTCTGAAATCAATACATATCTATAATAATAAAAGTGCAATATGCTAATTAGACCGGACGGCCGAACAGTGGAATGACTGTCCAGATAACCTTCTGGACGACCTTCCAGACCACCTTCTGGACAAAGCTGGGGCTGTGAGGGAAGCCCGGGTCCTGGGTGCCAGAGGGAAACCAGTGCCGGCAGAAGGGGGAAGGAAGGCCTGCTCTTGCACAAATTTTGTGCATCAGGCCTCTAGTATATATATAAAAAAGATATGTCACCCACTAAATCATCATAATGCACAATATGATTTAATACTAAAACACTTAGGAAAAAATACAAAACAATATATTGGACTCAAATATTATTTTTTAGATATACTGTGACTAAATAGATGTAATATTTTCTGAGCTGGATTTGGGTTCATTTCCAGTCAGTCTTTATTACTGCTCCATGTCCAAATGCTTTTAAAGTTTTAGAAAACTAGGTTGTTTGCAAGGCAGACCTTATAAATTATAGCTAACCAAACCCACTTAAACGTAGTCATATCACAATTGTATAGATCTGGCTTAATATAAATAGTTGAAATAAACATTTAATACATCAATGATTTAATTTTGCATTTTTTCACTTTTAATTTGAAACTAAAATTTTAAAATAAAAGTTTAGATGTAGTGCTGAGTAGGCAAATGGCAAAGAATTTCATTGAAGTTAATTATTAAGAAAAGAGATGGCTACGTGAAATTTTAAAAGTTACATCATGATTTTCCTTTGTGATTAAGGAATTTAAATTTTAACAAAAGAGTTTAAAATGAGTAAGGGGACTTCATAAGTTTTTCTCTACAGACATAAAGCAATGATTACTCAGTTAATTTATTTATAATTTTTATATCATTAAACTACTGAGTTTTACACATTCTAATCAGTGTATAAAGAATTACAATTTAGAAACAGTGGAAATTTTTCCTTGTGACTTGTAGATTTGGAAAAAAGCAAGTAAACCACAATGAATTCAGAAGTATGGACCATTTGAAGAAGATGTATAAGAGGATTTTGTCCTTCCTCTCCATTGTCACTCCACTGATGAATGACCTGGTTCTACTATTTCTGGTCTCATTTTTGCTTGCTCATCAATACATGTTGTGCTTTATCTAATTTTCTCTAAAGATAAATGGACAACTCCCTTCAAAGGCTAAACAGGTCCCAGCAAGCATCTAATTTTCTTAATTCTAAAACATCAATATTTTTGCAGTATTAGCAGGATATTTTCTCTTGAAACAAATTAAGATCCGTAAGTTCTCTTTATTTAAGCAGTAAGTCTCTGACATCTGATTCTTACAAGATTGATTTTATGTACAAAGTATATAGCTACCCATTTTATTCAAATCACATTTTCTTTAAAGCCTAATCATTATTGTAATTTTGTTTCGTGGCAAAAAATAATGTTATTTTGGGGGTATATCTGCATTCATTTGTTGAATAAAACTCTGGCAGAAAACAAACATCATAAATATTTAATAAAATTTCCAATGCCAATTAAAATGATCTATTCTTGGAAATGTAATTGTGTTCTTCCTGATTTACATTTTAATCTACTAATGATGTGCGCATTAAGTCAATAGAATATAACTCTTTGAGGGCAATTGTTTGTTTACTGTTTTGTCCTTAGTGCCTAGAAAAATCCGTGGCTCCTAATAGAATCTCAATGAATGAAAGAATGAATAGTTGAATCAATGAACTTGTTCTCTAGAAGCCTCAACTTTCTTATTTATAAAATTATGGGTGGTATTTAATAATCTCCAAATCACTTTTATAAAGAAATTGTATATAGTATGTTTGTGCCTCCAATTTCTAATGCAGTATCCTATGTAGATAAGCATTAAAATATTTACTTTCTGGAATAACAGGAATTAAAGTACTTGAGGTATTTAGAAGCTAAAATGTAATGAGCAACATCCTCATGAAAAAGCAATGGACACCGTCACTATATTTGTGTTGTATAATAAATGTATGAGTTTATTGAAGTTCTACTAAAGTGTATATGTCTGTTTAATATATCCATGTATAGTAGTAAAAGGAAAGCATGTTTCCTTAAGTAGAAATGAGCCTGAAAATAATATATCATTATTCAAACTGCTGTTAGTCATTCCAGTTAGAACTAGAAAACATTGTTTTGCAGTTGTGAAAACTAATGCAAGAAAAGTTGGCAATTTCCCCACAAATCACAACTAGTTAATGATGGAACTAGGAACCCAGGGCTCCTAAGATCCTAGGTTCAACAAAAAGTAGGAATAAGAAGAGATCCTAGGGGCATTCATGGTGCTAAAGAGCACTGGAACAAATGTTTGCAAAGATAGACTCTTAACTATTACTATACTGTTGGCTGTAATTAGTGGTATACCATAAGGTATCAATAAGATTTCTTAGTGTACAGTTATGACCCAAACCCTAAACTTTTTTATTAGATTTGCTGTCATCCAAATATAAGATACAATGTTCATTTTTTACTTGAATATATGCATGCATATGCACTTAAGTATAACAACTGTTTACTCATTTCTTCCAAATTTAATTGTTTTATTTCAACAGTAAAATCTTGTAAAAGGTTTTAGTGTGTTTCAATACACAACTTTGAACTGATATAAACATAACTCCTTTTATATGTTCATAAAAAATCCCATATAATGAAAGCAGATATTAAATTACCAGTTAATTTTTTTAAAATTTTTTAAAATATATTTTTATTGATTTCAGAGAGGAAGAGAGAGGGAGAGAGAGAGATAGAAACATCAATGATGTGAGAGAATTATTGATTGGCTGCCTCTTGCACGCCCCCACTGAGGATTAAGCCCACAACCTGGGCATGTGCCCTTGATTGGAATGGAACCTGGGACCCTTCAGTCCATAAGCCAATGCTCTATCTGCTAAGCCAAACCGGCTAAGGCGTTTTTAATTAGAAAAACAATACATTAAAATTGCATTGGTTTATTTTCCCACCATATTTTAGCTAAGTAATTAACAGCTCATATTATTATTAAAATTCAGTATTATGAACATTGAAGACAGAATATTACAAAAGAGCTGAGAGTTATCTATTTAAAGATTCCAAAGTATGATTGGTATGAATGTGTCAAAGAAAACTAGACCTCCTGATAGGGAGTCTTATTAAAGATCAATAAATTATTTTACTTTATCTAATTTGTACAATACCAATTTGTTCTGTTGGTGGAATACACAGCACTGGCCAAGTTTAGAAACAAAATCCCTAACTGAAGAGATAGCTGCTTGTTATTATCTCATACATTAGTTTTTCTTTTCCTCATAACATTAAATATCCTAAGTGGCCACTGAAGCTGTGAGAGCTTACATTAACATGACTTATGTAGACTATTAGAAAACAAAACACCACATATAATTGGAATTGTGCTGTGTTGGCCTCAGAGCTAAAAAAGTAGAATCATCTTGGGGTGGTTGGGACGGGATGGGGAGGCGACTGATATTAATAACTATTTATTTCATTCAGGTACATCCTGAAGTGTGTTATAATCTACTGTCTAACATTTCATCATTAAATAGAGAACAATTACAGTCAATTTTTTAAATCTTGTAAATGTCAGTTTGTTCATAGGGCAGGATTATTTTAAATGAACAGCAAGGACTATTGTATTCTCTTCAGCCTTCATTATCCCCATAGTTCTGTTTCAGAAGTCATAGATTTAAGGAATAATTGATATAACAATATTAAAAAGCTTACTATCATTCCTAATATGTTTCTGTATGAGTTGTTAATGTATACACAAAGTGGTTTTAGTCTTGTACTTTTATTCAACAACTATTTATTGTGCACTTACTATGTGAAAGCCATTGTTCCAGATAGTAAAATGTACTGATACCATTAATTGAATGCTGTGCATAGTTGTACACGTTAATTTAAATATGTAATTAATATACAATCACGGGTTATAAATCATTTACTCAGAAATGAGCATATATAAAGACTTTTGTTATAAATTTGGATATTTGAATACCATATTGGGATGTCATATTATCTTAGAGCAGTGGTTCTCAACCTTCCTAATGCCGAGACCCTTTAATACAGTTCCTCATGTTGTGGTGATCCACAACCATAAAATTATTTTCGTTGCTACTTCATAACTGTAATTTCGCTACTGTTATGAATGGTAATGTAAATATCTGATATGCAGGATGTATTTTCATTGTTACAAATTGAACATAATTAAAGCATAGTGATTAATCACAAAAAACAATATGTAATTATATATGTGTTTTCCAATGATCTTAGGTGACCCCTGTGAAAGGGTCGTTCGATCCCCAAAGGGTCGCGACCCACAGGTTGGCGACCCACAGGTTGGCAACCCACAGGTTGAGAACCGCTGTTTTAGAGCCTAATCTAATTTTTATTGAATCTAAGATGTTATTGATTATGAGATGCACCATTATTTTTACATGGTACCAGAAAAATAAAACAATCAAATGGGTTAAAGTAACTTTAAAGTTCTGAGTCTAATCTTTCTGAATGCTTTTTTGATTCAGAAAGATGCCTTTGTTAATCCACTCATTATTAGACTGTATGCCATCAAGAGTGCTGTCAAGAAAGTTATTGATGCTTTTTCTTAAAATAATTTACAAAAACACAAAGGCTATTTTTGTTGTGCTCCTAAGCTAGCTGTACAGTTATGTGGATTGTAGGCAATGTTGCCAAACTCAGCTGACACACACTATTTTCCCACCTAATATCAACGAAAGTTTGGCTTAAAGGGTCAAAGATATGCTTCACTGTTCTCTCCAATGTTTTCTTCCCAGCCAGTGATATTCATTCAGTGGCCTTCAGTAATGATGCTTTTCCTGTGGTGTATACATAGAGAAAGCTATGGCACCATTACTTCCTGGCTATTAGTGATTGTAACAAGCGATGGATACTGATATTCACTCTGATTTCAGGAAGAGAAAATATTTAAAAATATTGATTTTATAATCAAATCTATAATAATAAAAGCGTAATATGCTAATTAGACTGGTCTGAATGACCTTCCAGACAACCTTCTGGATGACCTTCTGATGAAGCCGGAGCTGCGAAGGCTGAGGCAGCTGCTGCGGATGCGAGTGCCGAGCCCCTTGCACAAATTTCGTGCATCGGGCATCTAGTATGATATAAAGTTTTTTTTAATCATTTACTGAAATTCAAAACAAAGGCAAAAGTCAATACTATTCAAGTGGAAACTGTAAGTGGCATTGCTGCAAGGTTAAGTACATTGAATGATTACGTATTGAATTTGTAGATGAGGAAGAGACTGCGAATTGTTTCCCAATATTCACTTTCCCCTTCCGTTTCATGGGTTGGAATCCTTTCTTTTTAAGTGGCATATGGCAGAATTAAATTTAAAAAAAAAAACTTAAAAAGGACAACTTTTCTCAGCCTTGCTTGTAGTTTGTGCAGCCATATGACTAAGTTCTGTTCCTTGGAATGTTAGCAGCAGTGATGTGCACTTCTTCCAGACTGTGCCCTTAAAATGAAAGGACAGTCACTCATCATCCCTTGTCCCTTGTTATTCTTCCTCCACTCAGCTGCTGGAATGTGGACATGGTGTCTTGCCATCTTGGACTTTAAGGAAAAGGCAAAACCCTTTGCATAGCAAAGCAAAAATGCAGAAGAAACCAGGATTCCAGACACCTTGAAGCTAATGTACTGCCCTGGCCTGCTTAGGCCAGGACAGTTAGTTACCTGAGCGAGAAACTTCTGTCTTGTTTAAACCACTATTAATTTTGTCCCTTGTTATAGAAATCAGAAGTATGCCCTATTACAATAGTATTACCATAAGTAATTCCAAATTTTCATCTTAGCAGCAGCTTGCCTCAACTTCCCTGAGCCACCTCACTTCAGCTTTTTTGAACAGGAGTTTTACTTTAAGTTTTATTCCCCCTCTTTCTTGACAGAATGATGCCATAAATGTGGTCTGTGGTCAGGCAACAATGGGAAACCACCATAAAAATCAAAAGGCTAGGAATATCCCTGAACTAAATTAGAATTTGATTAATTATGAGAAATACATTTTTGTACATTTTGAAAATGTACTAGCATTTAAAAATTTGGAAACATATGATACAGAAAGTGCAGATAAGAGTATCAACTAAAGCAGTGGTAATTGGGAATTCAGAGCATGCCAGTTGGTCTATGCTTTTCTGTGCTATAATAGCCATCTGCATGGGGAGTAGGTAATTAGAGTTAACAGTTTTCACAATCCATAGTGAATAGGACCATGTAGATGTTATGATCTGGTTAAACAGAGTTTAGTAAAGGTTTCTGAGAAATTGGCATTTTTAGGCTTACTCTGTTTTCTCAGTTTTTCAGAACTGTGTCACTTTATTTCAAGATACCAAGATGTGATAACAGAGTATGATTCCTACAGAAAAAAAAAATGAGTCAGAGATATACAGTCAGACAGAAAGTGGTAGAGCAATGGTTATATATGTGTATGTAAGCAAACCAGAATTTGAGCAATTTTAAATTTAATTATCTTAGAGCCTACTCTAATTTTTTTTTAAATTTCATTAACTCTTAGTCTTACCAAGATATAATAGGATGAATGTTATATAGTGGATTCTTTTTAATTATACAAAGACATTAAAAATTTTAGCCAGCAAGTCCTGCTCATCAAGTTGGCCCACTGCAATGAGCAACTTCATAGTCCATATGGAAAAAGCAAGCCATTCATACTTATCACCCCGGACTCCCTGGTGGCACCTTTTCTCTTCTCCACCTTATCTCTTTTCTTTATGATCATGCCCAAACCCTTGCTATTATGCTGAAAAAATACTATCTTAGAATTATAAATTCAGGTACCTCCGCCTACCTCCGCCTACAACCAAAAGCTCCTATGATTTCATCTTTCTCATGTAGAAACTTCAAAACGTTCACCTTTCTACTTCTCTGTGAATTCCCTATCAATAAAATATGGCATCACACTTATGAGGCATCCTTCATCATTGCAATCACTTTCTCCTTTGAGGTTCATCACAGTCTCCTGGATAGGGAGGGACCTCATTCGTGGACAAATTCATCTGTCTCTCTATCCCTACACCAAAGCAACTGAATAATTAGGTGATTTTAAAACCAGGCAGACTAGTATCACTCTATTAGTATAAAATTAAAAAGAAGCTTCAATTTTGACCAAAAATCCTATTTTTTTCTATTGAGTTTTCTTTTGTTCTCTATGTTTCTATTTCGAACTTTCCCACTCTACTTAAATATTCCAAACGATTCCCAAATAACTGGCAGTTAACCCTAACTTCCACTTGGGAGAGAAAATACAAACAAGAATTTTCTTGACTTCCTACCAAAGACATACAAACTTACCTCATTCCAGAACCACCCTCCTTTGCTTACGAAGGAAGAAGTGATCCAATCATTTTACCTTTGAGTCAGGCCCCATCCATTTTCATGTGTTATGGGACTTCATTATTAATTATTCACTCTGCTTAACTTTCTATCTCTGTCTACTCGTTCCTTCCCATAAGTTTTAAAACATACTTAAGTATTACACATCCTACTAAAAGTACCTTCATCAACGCCACATTCTACTCTAGTTGTTGCTCTAACTCTCCTCTTTTCCTAAATCTGGTTTCCTGAAGGGATTATCTACTCATAGAATTCACATCCTCGCTCCATTAACCTTTGTTTCATTAGTCTCATTGAACCACATTAATCTAGTTAACACAACCTTTGTTTCACTAGCATCATTGAATTCATTAAACACCTAGTTGTTAAATTTAATGGTTACTTAACCCTCAAATTCTCCTCCAAACTTATGAAAACACATTGATCTGATTCTTTTTATACCTTACTCTTTACCAACCTTTATTCATGCAGGCTTTTTGTTCCTTAAAGTTGTATTTCTTAAATATTGGTGTAACCAGGATTTTGTGGAGGAGTTTATCTTCTCTTTCTTGGATTCAGATTCCACTATTTAAGTAAGTCCTTCAATTTTATCTTGAGTTGCAGTTTGCTCAGAATTTCTACTGGCATGACCACAGGTACTGGAAACTCAGTAAGGCCAAAGCTGAAGTCATGGTCTTCCTTACATCATCATCCTGTTTGTCTCCTAAAGTGTTGCATTCTTGTCCTTCAGTCCACACTCTTTCACTACAGCTTTGACTTCCCAATTATCTCCGGAATCTGATCTTTTCCCCCATTTGAGAAACCCTCATTTGGAGCCGCGATAATCTTTTATGTGGATGACTATTGTAATTCTGTTACCTAGTTTCTCCTCTTCTACTCTGGCTTGCACTCTTCTCCTTAGCCAGAGCATTATTTCTGAAATGTATACCAGACCATTTCAGTAATTGACTTAAAAATGTTACTAGGGCTACTTGTTTTTCACTGCACTAAATCCAAAGTCATAATATTCTTTATGTCATGGTTAACTGTTGAATCACAATCACAAAAGAGTCATTAAAACATTTTGATGACTTTATAAATCCTCCCATAATCTTTTGATAGGTTATTTTTTATTTTGTTGAACAGATTTTGTTTAAAAAATCATGTCATAAAGATCTAAGTATTAAACAGATTTTTAAAATATTTTTAATGATTTGTCATAATTGCAAGCAATGTAAAATTATATAAAATGCAAGCAGCTTATTTTTATAGTCTGTTTTATTTTTCAAAATAAAATTGTATTTAATCTACCTTCTTTCACTTGTTGCTATTGAGGGGAAATACCTTTTCCCCTTGCATTGTATTTCTGGATAGAAGGAGATCCAAGATGGGAATATTTATGGGACCTTATCCCACTCCCATCTCTGAGATATGACTTAGCTGTTACTCTTCCTTTGAGGTGTATGCTCAGGAAACAAATATTCTCTGCTCCTCCATGTAGTGAATTTTACAGGATTGAGTCCTGATGGGGAACACCTATCGTTGTCTAGCCAGGCCTGTGCCTGTATGGGTAAGTTTAATTAATTTAAGGTGATATATTAGCAAGTCCACTTTCTAATAGACCTAAGGTGATATTCCCAAGTATTTTAATTGCTACCAGCTTGAATACTGTGTCTGTCCCCCAGCTGTGCTCTGCACAAATAAGTAGGAAAATAGAATGTTATTTATTAGCTTCCTAAACATTAACATTTACTTAGAAATATTGGTCTCCATTATTAAAAATTCACTCTTCAGTACCAGATATCATCATAAGATGAGTCTCTCCTCTCCTTTCTAAATTGTGACCCACCATTCAATTTATACCCAGTCCATGTCTTTGCTTCTTTTCTCCTCAGTACTTACTCTTGGTTTAAAAAAAAGATAATTGATAATAATAGCAACCCATTTTCATATATATTATGTGAATTACTTAAATATTTTATATACATTTTCTTATTTAAATCTCACAACATTTCTATGAAATAAATATTCCTACTTTACTGAGGTGCTTAAAACCTAAGCAGCTTGCCCCAAATCACGCAATGGTGGAGCTGACATTTGAATCCATGTCTAAATTGTTCCACAGTACAAGCTGTTATACTGTCTTCCTAGTAGAAGGGTTTCTGCATATTCCCTCCAAATCAGTCAACTTTAGGTCAGTAGCCACCTTGAACTCCACAGACATTTTATTGTCTTTTTAAACAACTCCCAAAATATATACTCAGTAGCTCCGTAAACATTTTTGACTTTGTGATATATACCAGACACTAGAAATAAAAAAGTGAATAAATTTGGATTTTGTTCTGAAGGATAGGGGAGTGAGTGTATTGGTAGTATGGGAACATTTAGAAAAGCAAAATAAATACAGATCCATAATCCCTTATCCACAATTTGAAACCTCAAATCCTGAAAACTGAACATTATTTCGTAAATTATGACAATTTGGTATTAACACCTCATCTGAATTGGCATTAACTACTTACAGTCTTCAATCATCCCACTCAGTGTTAACTAATTCATGTAGTTCATTATAGATATATTAATATGTTTAATTACTAGATGTTATCCTGGATAATGTGTACCATATTACCTTTGTAATATCCAAAAGAAAATAATAATAATTTTGAAACATATGTTCTAAGAGTGTGGGTTAAAGATTTATAGGCCAATCAATTATTATAATACTAGTGTCAGCGTGGTGGGTGTGCTTTAAAAGCCTGTAGGAATAGGAGAAGCAGAGAGAGCTTCAGGCAAGAGGCATTATTGTATCTCATTATTGAAGAATGAATAGAAATTTTCCAGGCAGCCAAATAGGAGAAAATATAGTGGAGCTACATGAAACAGCCTGAACAAATTCATGAGAGAGTAATGGTGTAGTCAGAGTAAGAAGTATAGGTAGGAGAGTGGCAGAAGAATGAAGCTGGGTCAATAGCCAGGAGTCAAATCACAAAGATGCTATGGAATGCCATGCGAATTTTGGCTAAGGGGTGACCTTGAAGGATGTTAGGCTAAGAGAGCTGAGACAGTGAGTATATAACTCAGTTGCCAGGACATAACTTGGTTTTTCTTCATGCTACCCTGGAATTATTGATAGCACAGCCTTTCACTTTCAAAAGTGACTTGTTTGAAATGTTTTATGGCTCCCCCAAACGATAAAACTAGATATTGATTTTAGAAAGAAAATTGTCAGCAATAGGCAAGATGGAACTGGAGTCAGAGATTTCCACAGGGCTTTTCTCTAAGATGAGAACAAACTTATGAATGCCAAAGCTCATCACTAAGGAACAAGGGCATAAAAGAATTTCATAAAATCCTTGTGGGTGGAGTAATAAAAGATCTCTAATGTCTGACCCCCATTAGTAAGAAAGGAGGAGTGTTCCATTATCGACTGAAAACTACTCCCCTCCCTTTCCCTACCTCACATTGTCCCACAGTTTTCTTGTATCTTGGCATTTGGCTCTAACTGGGTAGAAGTTAGCCTGTTGGAGAAGTTAATTGGGTTAAAATATTCATAAAATACAATGTAAATGGAGCTGTAAATACATGAAGATTAGGAAGCCATAACTATCATATTTATTCTTCCATTTTAAAACCACAGTTAATATTCAGAAAGCACATTCATTTTATACTTTTTGTCTTTCCCACAAGTATGGTGCTGATGAAAATCAAAAGTAAAAATAAAGTGAAGTACAAAATATAAAATATGATCACATATTCCTCACCAAGGGAACATAAATGGGAAATATATTCAATTATTGATAATCAACTGGAAAGTAAGGAAAATATTAATGTCTCTGTATCACAACATATCAAATTAATTTTTATCCTTATAATTAAGTAGCAGTAAAAACTTGGAATTATTTTAATTTCTGGATGGATTTTCATTAGCTACAAATTGGGAGTTTAAACAGAACCATTGATCTTACTAATCAGGAAAATGTAAATTAAAACAAGGTATCATTTCTCCCGTCAGATCAGTGAAAATTAAAGTACAACAATATTTCTCTGAGATTATAGGAACGGACAAACTCATATGATGTTTTTGTTACAGCCACTCTGGGGTCACAATTTGGAAATATCTAGTAAAACTAAATATGTGCATAACCTGTGACTCTACAATTCTATTTCTAGATATTAACCTTAGAGAAACATCCCCAAATATGCACATGGAAGAGGGTACAAAGATACTAATTATAGCTGTGTTGTAATAGCTGGGCATAAACTAAATATCCATTATGATGAAATATTATGGAGTGCTATGTGACATGAACTTAGACCGCAAGTGTTGCTGAATAAAAAAAATAAAGCAAATTGGAGAGTAATATGGAGTAAACCATTTATGTAAAAAGTAAATATGGAGTAAACCATTTATGTAAAGAATATATTAAACAATTCTGTGTCTTTATGTTTTTCAAGAGGTATTTTTGTTTATTAGTGCTTGGCCTGGACAGATACACACCCAACTGAGATAAGGGGTTGCTTCTGGGGAGGAAAAGAACGCCTGGATTTACAGTGCCAGTTAAAGGAAATTAGGTTTGTTCTATATTCATTTGCTAAGGTTGCCAAAACAAAGTTCCACAGACTGAGTGGCTGAGATAAAAGTGTCAGGAAGGGTTGATTTCTTCTGAGGTCTCTCGTCTTTGCTTGCAGAGGACCACTTTCTCCCTTTGTCTTCACATGGTCATCCCTCTGTGAGTGTCTTTGTCCCAATCTCCTCTTCTTAGAAAGACACCAGTCATATTGGATTAGGGTCCATCCATATGACCTTATTTTGCCTTAATCACTAATTTAAAGGCCCTATCTCCAAATGCAGCCACATTCTGAGGAACTGGGGGTTAGGACTTCAACATAAGAATTTGGATGGGGTAGAGCAGGGGTCCTCAAACTTTTTAAACAGGGGGCCAGTTCACTGTCCCTCAGACCGTTGGAGGGCCGGACTATAGTTTAAAAAAAACTATGAACAAATTCCTATGCACACTGCACATATCTTATTTTGAAGTAAAAAAACAAAACTTCAAAAAAAAAGGCCCTACTAACTGCAAAATAAAAAAAATAGACCTCCTAACTTCAAAAAAAAAATAAATCCTAACTTGTTCTTACCTCGGTCCTCAGGCAGCAGCAGGCTCTGCACAGGCAAGCTTGTGACTCGTCTGATCACACCGGAGACTGAGAGGAGGAGTCAAGAGACAGAGAGAAGGAGGGGAGTCTGAGAGTGGAGCACACATTCCACACATGCGCACTGAGAGCCCCAGGACAAGTGGGCTGCTAAGCAGGACAAGCAGCGGTGGCAGCAGAAACACCCAGCGGGCCGGATAAATGTTTTCAGCGGGCCTCATGTGGCCCGCGGGCCGCAGTTTGAGGACCCCTGGGGTAGAGGAACAGACATAATTCAGCCTATTACATACTCATAACGTTTTTATTTAAAACAAATGAAAGAAATTGGATTCATATTTGACACGAAGGCTAAACTAAATTTGTGAGATAAATTGCAAAGTTATTTGAATCTAGAACAATTTTCCTTCATAGGAAATCTATTTGGTCTTCAGAACTTGAAGAACACTAGAACACCAGATTGCTAGCATTGATTACCTAGGAATATGAAAATGGAAGCAGGTAGGGAGATATTTCCTTTTTTAAAATAGACTTTAGTTTTTAGAATGGTTTTATATGTACAGAAAAAATTGTAAAGATAATACAAATTTTCTTTTATTATGATTTTATGTTAGAGTAGTACATTTATTGCAATTAATGAACCAGTATTGGAACATTGTTAACTGAAGTGTATACTTTATTCAAATTTCCTTAGTGTTTACCTAATATCCTTTTTTATTCCAGGATTCCATCTAGGATATCACATTGCACTTAGTTGTCATGTCTCCTTAGTCTCCTCTTGGCTATGACAGTTTCTCAGACTTTATTTATTTTATTTTTGATGACCTTGACAATTTTGAAGAGTACTAGTCAGGTATTTTGTAGAACGCTCTACTACTGCAATTTGTCTTATGTTTTTCTCATAATTGGACTCAGGCTACAGGTTTAAGGCAGGAAGACCACAGAGGTAAAGTGTCATTTCCATCATGTCATATGAAGTGTACATGCTATCGATATGATTTATCACTCTTGATGTTCAACTTGACCACCTGGGTGAGGTTTCTCCACTGTAAAGTTACGCCTTTTTTACCACTTTCCATACTGTATTCTTTGGCAGGAAGTTACTCTGTGCAATCCACACTTGAGTAAGGGCATGTGCTCCACCTTCCTGAAGGCAAAATATCTACATAAATTGTTTGTAATTCTTCTTCATAAGAGATGTGTCACTTCTCTTCCATTTATTTAGTCAATCTTATTAATGTTTTTATTATGTTTCTTTGAATCATTTTACATAATAAGTATGTATTAATTTGTAAATATTTTTCAATAAGAATATTGTAAAGGGACTTAGATAACAAATCCTAAACTAGTTTTGGACTTTGGAAATTAGGAGCATGCAAGGTTATCAAACTATAGAGTTTGAAAATACAGCTAATAGTGCACACATTCTCTATTAGTAATATGTTATTCTCATTTACACTATATAAAGTGGTTTATACAAATATTTAATGTTATTTCCTGCTCAGAGAGAGAGAAGGTTGAATAAAAGATGAAGGAAAGAGAAGCTTTTTCTGCTTATGCAGTTTCTGAGTTTCTTAAGCTTCATGTCTTCATGGCAGGTTGCAAGTAGCCAACCTTCATTTTGCAAACTCTTGCACCCCTTATCATGTCCTTGGAAATAATATGCATCTATCATGCTTTTTTGGTATACAACCAAAACTTTCCCTGGGATGGAATGTTTCAAACATCTCCTTTGAGAATTTTCTGACATAATTACTAATTTCTTCTCCCTACCAAGATGACTTAAAATTAAATTTTTGAAATTCTAAATGAGGAAGCTGTTACTAGTAGTTATAATATAAAATCACCTCGCCACTTCTGCTCTTTTATGTACGTATCAATGAACTAATATTTCTTCACATTGTAATTTCTCCCCAGATATTTCGGTCAGCTTGTTAGCAGTCGTCGTCACCTTCTGTGGCCTGGCCCTGTTGGTGGTCTCTCTTTTTGTCTTCTGGAAGTTGTGCTGGCCTTGCTGGAAGAGCAAACCCGTGACCAGCAACACCAATGCTCTTCCGCAGGCCCCTGAGAGTGCTCCTGACGAAGTGCTTGAGACTGAAGAGAAGAAAGAGCTTAAAGAAAATGGAAAGCCAGCACTGAAAGCTATTGAGCCTGCAATAAAAATCAGCCACACTTCCCCCGATATCCCAGCAGAAGTTCAAACTGCTTTAAAAGAACATTTAATTAAGCATGCACGTGTACAAAGACAAATTACTGAGCCTGCATCTTCAACCCGGTAAGGGAAGTTGAAACATTTAAAACTCTGTGTGTGTGTGTGTCTGTGTGTCTGTGTGTGTGTGTGTGTGTGTGTGTGTTGTGTGAGTGTTGTGTGATTTCAGAAGAGAGAAAAACAGTGGGAAAGGAGAAAAAAGATAAACAGAAGAAATGTGAAATACATATGAAACATAATTGAATAGAGGGAATGGGTAGGACAGATGATTATTATTTACTTTTTCCCTTGAAATATTATTAGTTGATAATTACTGCTTATAATCTTTCAATTTAGTTGAATTCAACCAATAAATATCAAGAAAACAGACATGGTATGAAATCATCTAGAAGTTCACAATCAAAGCCTAGGAACAGAGGTTGATGTTTAGTCTACAGTTGTTTAGCACGACACCATAAACGTGGAGTTGCTGGAAATATTCATTGCTTCTTTGAATTTGCATAGAGCATACTCTTACACTGGACAGAGTATGGTAAGTTCCACAAGAGCTCTGTTGAATATCAGGAACAGACATGAAAGGAACAAAGAGAGAGACATTTTACCTCCGCCTGGAAAAAAATCATTTAAAATTTGCTTGAATGAAAATAAGTTGTTATAGTGTATTTTAGATTGTGTTAACTATAATGGAAAAAGAGAGTCTTATGAGGAGTCATTTTTTTCTACTAAGTGTGAGTGGTCTTCAATCCTTAAAATGAACAACATACTAGTAGCAGTTTTTCTTTATTTCCCAGAAGTAGTAACTAATTTTAACCTAGTGCGGGGTAATAAATGGTACTGCAGGTAAATTGCTAACTGACTTTCTGATCTTACCTATCAAGTTGACAAACTGGGCATGGGTCATGTTTGCTACTAGAATTGAAAGAATATATTCAATATATCTTTTATGAAGTAAAAAAAGAATTATATTTATCAATAAATCCTCTTCTTTCTGAAATAAACTCCAAAGGTATAAGTGAAAATAATTATTGTTTGGGGGGATAAGGAATTTTGAGATAAAGAGGATATAAAGGAGTATCTTTTCAATTTTGGACTTTTCTATTTAAATTTTATAACCAAGATATGCCTCATATTTAGTTATTATTTTGACAAGTTTTCCTGAGTGGTGGCACTTAAGGTTATGTTTAAAAATTTTTTATGATTTTTATGTAACATGACCCAATATATGTTTATTTAAATTCATCTATTATGGATATTTATAAAATAATTATCCCATGTGCCACTTTTTAAAATATCTATAGGAAAAGCTGCTTTAAAATTATCTCATGTAGTTACTTGGTAATCACTACTATCATTGCTGCACACTGTGGCCAAATATTATATGTAATAAAGTATGAAGACACTCAGGAATTTCAGTTAAAAAATTCAATTAAATTACAAACATTTAAAAAATATTAACAACAGCCATGAATATATATTGCCTTATTAGCATTCAGAATTATTCAACTCTTTTAGTCAAGAAGTGTACCCTCCATAAGGACACTCAGTTCATGAAGAAAAATTGAGGTAAGCTATGAAAATTGCTTGTTTTTCTCTGCCCAAAAGCTTTTTGGAAACCTCAGAAAAAATACTATCTTCAAGGTATTATCTCTTGAATATAAAGAGTTGGCTTATCTTTTTATTCCTAGCTAGGGGAGAATGAAAGAATATGTACTGAGAACACGTGTGAAGACTTGGTCTTGGCTACAGAATTAGTTTCTAGAAACAATATATAATAGGGGTGAAGACACATCATTCTAGACCTGGTTTTCTCAGTAATTATGTGCAATTGAATAAATCAGAAAACACTGTTTCTTTGAATCTTAGAAAACATAAAATTGGATTGTACACATCTCATATTTTCTAAAAGAAAAAGTGAAATAGAGATTCATAGTTTTTCTAGAACTTTAATATTTCACCAGCCTTTTTGAATTTTCTTGTTTATGTGAGTGGCGGGTAAAGAAAGAAAAAAATATTAATTTTTTGCTTGCAATTTAGTCACTTTGCCAGGCAACCTTCCTACAAATCCTCCGCCAACCTGCATGAAGTAAGTGTTGTTAATTATCCCCATTACTTGTGAGTTAACTGAAGCCTAGAGAGATTTCAAAATTTGCCCAAAGTCATGCAGCTGGCGAAGAGTTGGAGTTTAAATTTATCTAGATGAAATACATTTTAAGCAATAAAGCCAAGCAGATACAGTTTTTTGCAAAGATATTGGTTATAAGTCTGCTGAGGACAGATATTTTGGAGGTTAGAGAATGAGAGTATCATTCTACTCAGAAATAAGGAATTATATATGGTTATTATGAATGACTAGAGTCATGATTTTAATGTTTGGCCTTGGGATGAATTCCATGCAGAAAATTTGATTATATCAGTTCTCAAAAATCCCAATCTACATTAATTACTTTATCATGCTAGAAATTACCTTTATATGGAGAGGAAGAGGAAGTTGCTGAGTTCATTATACAGTCCACTTAGACACAGAGATCAGTGGTACATTATTATAAATCAGATTATTCTGCTCAAATGCTAACTTTTCACTGAGAAGTAGCAAAATCAAACCATATACACACAAAAAAAATGAATTTAACTTTAATGCTTGGTTTTCTCACCTTATTAAGATATCCCAGCTACTCTTCTATATCTGGCTCAGGCAATAGAGGACAAACATCATACTCTTTCAAGTTTTAATTGTCTCTATACTTAACATTCTGAGTTGTTCAGAAGTTAACAGCATTGCTGGAAACTGCCACATTTTTCCAATTTCTCATCTCCCTGCTCAAATACCTGGACACTGGCCCCATCAGCCTGCTAGGCAACCAAACAACCCAGTGGACTTTCATGTGATAACTTCATTACACATTCTTCTAGCATCCATCTTGATTGACTGTTTTTTTTTCATCCAATAGGCTTATTCTGTACATACTTATTTCTGGGAATAGATAGTGTATTCTGCACACTCTTCTACTCTGCTAACTCTAGGGAGCTGGGAAAAAATAGGCTACCTAATGCAGAGATAAGATACTTAATACCAACTTCAATATAAGGAATTACAAGTGCAAACTGTATAGTGAAGAATGCAAAATTCAGATAATAGGAAAATCATTGCCAGCTGAGGCATGGAGGGGTGCCAGCCAGTAAGCTGAGGCTAAAGGAAACTAGGAATTTACATAAATGGCAATTGGGAGGGGTTGTGCATCCCACATGAAAACATTTTATGTGAAAAGACATAGAACAAGAAATCTCTCTAAGAAAACAGCAGGTAAATCATCTTAATCCGAATATAGGGGAATAATAGAAAATAAAATCAGCTGGAATTGAAGTGTGAGGAGAACTCATAGTCAATACATTCAAAGTCTGTCCTGTCAAAAATATTTGCAGAAGACTCCCTTGAGTAAAGAGCTGTGTTTTAGGAAAATAAATTTGGCAAAAGTCCATAGGACAGACTAGAGAAGAAGACATCTACTAGTATTTTGTATCTAATACAGTATTTAAAGCATAATAAAAATCAGGAAGTAGCAAGCAACAACAAAAAGACAGAAACCTGAGAAAAGTCATAAAGGGAGAATGTAAGATCCCTTATAAAAAATAAATTAAGTGTCATGTTAGTCTTTTCAAGTTTAGTCCAAACATTTTAAAAGCCTGACATTCAAACTATTACAATCTGATGATACCAAACTACCATTATAGCATTTTAGGTACTTCCACACACATAGCACTATACTGCTCTCTGAGGCAGAGAATCGGCCAAATTCTTTTCTGTATTGCTCTGGACACCTTGACAAAGCACTATGGGAACTCAGGGTAAATAAGCTTGGGCAAAAGTAGGTTTACAGTTGTTTGCATGGAAAATAATATAGTAATTAATAAATAACAAAACAAGAGTAAACTTATATTTTGCATACTTACAACTGTAAACCTACTTTTGCCCCACCCTGTATTTGTTGAATAAAAAATATCAACAACAAATGAATGCAATGACTTCATCTTATCTTTTCTAATAGATATTTCATGGTTGCCAATGAGGAGGGTCCCTGGTGTTTTGTTTTGTTTTTTTTATCATCCTCCAATAGACCTTAACTCTGCCTCTGTGCTTTTTGCACTTGCTGTTTCCTTGGTCTGGGATGATGACCTCCTTTTTGTTTTCCGTAAGATCTTTAAAGATAATGTGTCTGAGAGTCTATTTTTTCTGCCCAATCATAAGCTATTATCCTGTATTATTTAAAGTCATAGTTACAATGTAGCAATTAATGCTTATTGTCTTAATATTGAACTACTGCTGTTCTGCCAAACTACATCCTAAATTCTCAGAGAACAAGGCTGTGAAACCTGATTTCCATCGCTTTGTAGGTACATAATAAACATCAAGTGAATGCTTTTGATTGACATCTCTCCACTTCACTTTCTCCTTTAAAAGCAGCATCGGGCGGTGATATAAACTGTGCTCATATTAAAAAGAGGTTAATAGTGGTATACTCTCAGGCATGAGTATGAGGACCAATTTCCTGGGCATTCATTAGTGGTGTAAAGGTGAAGTGAATAAAAAGTGGCAAAATAATTTGTTGAGGATGATGGATAACATAGGTTAGCCACTATTAGAAAGGATTCTAAGTACCTACTGAAAATAATTAGGAAACTTAATGGCAGACCCAATGAACAAAAGCAGAAAAATGTACATGGGAAGATATCATTGACTCATATGTGCTGATGGATTTATAATTAGTTTTGGTTGCTTAGAAAAGTAAGTCTTAAAATCATCAGACACAATGTCAGAAAGAACACTCAATGTATACTCTTAAACTCTTAAACAAGAGGTGAAGAATTATGTAAAATATGTAAAACTGGATTGCATAGTATTTTTAAGATATTTTTTAAATTAAATTTCTCTCTAAAGATAGCCAAAATTGCAGTTATCCATTCCAGGACACTGTAAGGACTGGAAAGCAACATGTAACACCAAGGGAGAGTTTAAAAGGTATATAGTTGCCCTGGCCAGTGTAGCGCAGTTGGTTGGGTGTCGTCCTATGTACCAAAAGGTTGCTGGTTTGATTCCTGGTTAGGGTACATGCCTGGTTGTGTAAGGCAACCGATGCATGTTCTGCTCTCCCATGGATGTTTCTCCCTCTCCCTTCCTCTCTCTCTAAAAAGGAATTAAAAATACTTTTTTAAAAAAGTTTATAGTTAACTAGGATATCAAGAAGCAGGACTTGTCCACAACAATGGGAGAAATTGAGATCTAGCCTCTTGAAATAGAATTGCATGAATCATGCTGTACAAGTGCTTGAAGTTGTTAAATAACCCCCTTTATGAGACACTAAAGGCCTGGTGCACGAAATTCGTACACTCGGGGGTGGAGGGATGTCCCTTAGCCCGGCCTGAGCCCTCTCGCAGTCCAGGAGCCCTTGGGGGATGTCCGACTGATGTCATCCATGGGGAGTGGGCCTAAGTCATCAGTTGGACATCCTTAGTGCTGCCACAGAGGTGGGAGAGGCTCCTGCCACTGCCGCTGCGCTCTCCAGCCATGAGCCTGGCTTCTGCTGAGCGGAGCTCCCCTGTGGGAGCGCACTGACCACCAGGGGGCAGCTCCTGTGTTGAGCATCTGCTCCCTGGTGGTCAGTACATGTCATAGTGACCATTTGGTAGATTTGCATATGAGGGTTTTATTATATAGAATATGCATTTGGTGTACCCATTAACTTCTTTTCTGAAATGGGATGGCTCTTTGAATCAATCAAGGTCAGGTATAAAACCTTACAAAATAGATTCAAACTTGGAGAGTTTGTTTTTCTGGCACTGATAAATATCATCTCTTTAAAAGCACTGATTTTAAATTGATTGGGCCCTCTTTCTTCACAGTACAAACAATGTTTGGGGGGTTGATTCTATTAGTCACAGAAAAGTTAATTAAATTATTTTGATACAAATTTCAAATGGCATTTCCTTAGTTCCAGCATATATTATTCCGAAATTAATAAAAACATGAATCCTCCTAACTCCCCCATTATAAAGAACACAATCAAGTAAAAGGATTTTAGAATGGAATGTTAATCTGAAACAGGGAATTTTAGTACTCTATTTTGTAGTATGCTCAAATGAAATGTGGAATATAGAAGAGGTGTCACCCAGGGTGGTAGGTGAACTCAGTGGGAAGACTAAGATATTTTCCTCCTCCAAAACCTAGCTGTGCTCACCAGGAAGTAGGCTCCTGATAACTAGCAGACACACTGAGCTAGAAATGTAAAGCTAGAATACATAGTTTAGATCAAAAGACCCTCTAAGAACTAGTTATACTAAATAAAATGTTCTTAGATTTATTATTTTGACCAGAGGTTTGTCTATATTATTACAGAGGGTTTTTTTATGTTTAAGGCTTCATTTTGTATTGCTTCTTTTTAGTAATATTAAATATGTTCTCAGAACTTTATTTGTAGATTGAAAACTACCAAGATATATTTCCCAACCTAATTCATAGCTTCATGGCATTTCTGTAAATATATATTAGAGCAAAAGCAATTGTTTATCACCTGTTATGATTTTTATACTTTTTTTTAACATGGAGAAAGGTCAGGGGGGAAGTGTTTTCAGAATAACCTTTGTTTGAACCTTTATTTTTATTAATTGCTATTAATTTATAAATTGCTGGTAAATTATTTGAACAGAATAAAAATAGATTACTTAAATGAATTTTAATTATTATATTGCGTAATTGAGAAGAAAATAGTTTTCCCTCTAAATAACTTTTGTTGTTATTGGATTGTTTATGAGATGACTAAATTTTTTTGGGGAAAAAAATTCAATTAATTTATTAATTCAGTGATATTTATTAAACACTTGTTATGTTCCAGGCATTTTTCTAAACATTTGATATATATTAGGGAACAAAATGGCCAAAAATTCCTACCCACATTCTTGTGAAAAAGAACCACACAACATAACTAAGTAAATTACATGATGTATTAGAAGGTAATAAGTTCTATAGAAAATAATAGTGCAAAATAAAGAGATTGGTGGGTCTAAATGGGAGAGGGGGCTGCATTGTAATTTCAAATATGATAGTCAGTATAGACTATCATATTTGAAATGCTGAGATGTTTCGGCAAAAACTTGAAGAGGTGGGAGGGTGGGCATGAGAGTGCCTGGGGAGAGCTCTCCATGCAAAGGCCCTGAAGCTAGAACTTGCCACTTGTGTTCCAACTGCAGCCAGGAGGCCAGTGGCTATAGCAGAGAGAGCAAGACGAAGAATGCTGGGAGAAAAATCAGAGCGGTAACAGGAGCTGAAACATTTGAGCTAAAACATTTTTGGCTTTTACTCTGAGTAAAATGAGAAGCCACTAAAGGGTTTTTATTCAAAGCGGTGGCATGATCTGACTTATGCTTTGAAAAGATAACTCTGTTGTTTTGAGAATGAACATTGATAGAATGTTCAGAGGCACAAGGATAGAAATAGAAAGGTCATTAAGGAGGCGATATAATCCAGACCACAGGTGATGGTGAGACCAGGAAGGTGGTATTAATGATGGTGAGAACTGGCTAGATTCAAGATCTATTTTGAAGGTAGAACAAACAGAATATCTTTTTTTAAATATAATTTTATCGATCTCAGAGAGGAAAGGAGAGGGAGAGAGATAGAAACATCATAATGAGAATCATTGATCAGCTGCCTTCCTAACGCCCTTAACCCACCCCACCACACACACACACACACACATACACACACACTGGGGACTAAGCCTGCAACCCTGGCATGTGCCCTGACTGGGAATCGAACCATGACCTCCTGGTTCATAGGTCCACACTCAACCACTGAGCCACTCCAGCTGGACTAAACAGAATACCTTGACAGATGAGCTGTGGCATATGAGTAAAAAGAGGGGAGTCAAAGAAGATGCCAAGGCCCTAGCCTGAGCACCTGGAAAGATCAAGTTGAAATAGACAAGACTGTAGATGGGGTGAGTTTGAGAGGCAAGAACGGGAGATCTATTTATGCTGAGTTTCAGAATTCTATTAGAAATCAAAGTGGAGAAGTTGAGTAGGCAACTGGATAATAACTTGA
>NW_005871078.1:5518025-5537435 GCF_000147115.1 Myotis lucifugus
TGGGTGCACCATTCCAAAGATTAGGTATATGCTGTGTGGTGGGGTTGTGAAATGCTAATTAGAGGTGGTTTTAAACAGACTGGAAAGAGATAAATTAGACAGTGAACATACCATCCTTAACTCTTTCAAGGAGTTTGCTGCAAATGTGTTAGAGAAAGAGCAGTACAGAGAAAGTGAGGGCAATAGAAGGTTCCTTTAAGATAGGAGAAATCAGAGTATGCTGTTATGTTTATGGTAATCTATCCTAATAAAAGCCTAGGTGGTCCTTGTGCAACACCCTCATGTCATCACAAGATGGCCAACACAAGATGGTCACCACAAGATGGCCACCACAAGATGGCCAGCAGGGGAGGGCAGTTGTGGGCCATCAGGCCTGCAGGGGAGGGCAGTTGTGGGGGACCAGTCCAGCAGAGAGGGCAGTTAGGGGTGACCAGGCTGGCAGGGGAGCAGTTAGGGGGTGATCAGGCTAGCAGGCAGAAGTGGTTAGGGGCAATCAGGCAGGCAGGTAAGCGGTTAGGAGCCAGCAGTCCCGGATTGTGAGAAGGATGTTCGACTGTTGGTTTAGGCCCAATCCTACAGGCCCGATCCCCCAAGGGGTCCCAGATTGGAGAGGATTCAGGCCAGGCTGCCGGGACCCCCCCCCCTCCGTGCACAAAGTTTGTGCACTGGGCCTCTAGTAATCTAATAAAGAGGGAGAATTATGCAGGAATTAGAGAGGAGCATTCTTGAAGGTAACATGAGAGAAAAATGGGAATTAGTCTACAAGTGGAATGATTGCCTTTAGATAGGAGCATGGGTGGTTAATTTAATATCAACTGGAAGGCAAATATATGGGTACAGATTCAGATAAGAGGGTTGATGAGGTATTGTGAGTCTGGAAGGTTTCTGCTCTTTGCCTCAGTTTTCTTAGTGAAGTGCAAAGTCTGGTCATTAATGGAGACAGGGACTGAGGAAGAAGTTGATGAATGTGTGAAGAAAGGTGGAAAAGTGTGAAATAGTCTTCTTGAGATCTAGGAGATTTAAGAGAGAGAATGGGTTGCTGTGCAGCATTAGGGTCAACATGAGAAATGTGATCTTGAATTTAAAGTGAAACCGTCAGAGTTGTTTTATGTTTTACTCCAGTCAAATTCACTTGCACATGTGCAGGTGTAGCAATGATGGAAATTGAATTTAACTGGTTCTGTGGTTTTGCTCTAGAACTAAGAAAGTAGAGAGCAATAAGGGAATTGGGGATGTATGCATAGATTGGCTTTAATAAATAATCGTGGGGTTGAAACTGGGTAAAGAGGGGAAATTATATTAAGGCATTAGTGATTATGAAATGGTAATAAGATCTGTGGATTGGAGTTTCTGTTGAGTTGGGAAAGTTATCCAAGTTGGAGTAGAAGAGATGAGATGTTGATCAGAGAGAAGCATGCATCAAGTAATATTGACTATATCTAGCTACTTTCAAGTGTTCAGATAAAATGGGGAAAGTTTTTCCTTCACCATCTGTAAAAGCACTTGGGTGGTGCTTTCCTAGCTTTGAAGGGTAAGAATGGGATCAGAAATAATCAAATGGCCTACACTTGGATTGGTTGAATATTTGTGTGACACTAAATAGCCACTTATCTCTGTCATTCCAAAAGAAAGAAGAGAAGAAAAAGCAAGCAAGAAGATCTGTGTTGTCATGGTAATAGTTTAACATTGTAATAATTAAAGCTTCTCTTAGCTGACTAGCTCAACTGTGACTTAGAATATGCACTATTTACCCTATAATTAGGGCACTGGCTTCCTAGAACAAAAGTGTTACTACCCTGATTCCTGTTAGAAAGGGGCTCTTTACAGCTGTACAGTTATATTCTGAGGCATAAGAAAGAAATTACTGATTTTTAGGGAGACGATGGAAGATTAAAATTTCATTATATTGAAAAGTATAAGTGAGTGTGAAGTTATGGAACCAATCTATAAAAAATGAATTATTTTTAGTTTTTTTTCTCACAAAAATAAAAATTGGTGCATAAGTGAAAGTGATTTTTGATAGAAATATTAGATAATTTAATAAAATATTCAAAATCTCTTAGGAACATTGAGTATTTAAACTGGGTTATACCACGCCCTTTTAAAATTGACAATAATATGTACTACCTGTATTCCTTTTTACATTCTTATTTTATAAATGCTCTCTGGTGGTTCCTTGACAATAATTTAGCCCAGGGGTCCTCAAACTTTTTAAACAGGGGGCCAGTTCACTGTCCCTCAGACCGTTGGAGGGCCGGACTATAGTTTAAAAAAAAACTATGAACAAATTCCAATGCACACTGCACATATCTTATTTTGAAGTAAAAAAACAAAACGGGAACAAATACAATATTTGTATTTGCATGTGGCCCGCGGGCCGTAGTTTGAGGACCCCTGATTTAGCCCCTGATTCTGATCCAATATATCTCAAGGTCAAAATATATTTAATAGTATCATTAATGCATTTAAATGGGATCAATCTGTGTATCAGATTATTTCAAGCTTAAGCCAATGAAGATAGATATAGGTATAGGTATAGATAGATGATATAGATTTAGATAGATATAGATATAGATATAAGTATAGATATAGATATAGATAGATATATATCTTACCATTTGCAACAGCATGGATGGAACTGGAGAGCATTATGCTAAGTGAAATAAGCCAGTCAATGAAAGAAAAATACCACATGATCTCACTCATTTATGGATAATAAAGACCATTATAAACTGATGAACAAAAATAGATACAGAGGCAGAGCAGCATTGAACAGACTGTCAAACTATAGTGGGAAGGCCAGGGAGGGTTGGGGGGGGGTATGAGATCAATCGAAGGACTTGTATGCATGCATATAAGCATAACCAATGGACACAAGACACTGGGGGGTAGGGGAGGCTAGGGGAATGTCAAGGGGGGAAAAAAGGAGACATATGTAATACTCTTTGTAATACTCTAAGCAATAAAACAAAACAAAAAAAATCCTTTGCAAATAAAATAAATAAATAAATAAATATAGATATAGATAGATATATATAGATAGATTTAGATAGATATAGAAAAAGATACATGCAGAGACTAAAATATTGAGTCTTAAACTCAGTATGGTTTTAATTAGGAACTAATTCCCTCATTGTATCTAATAAAGAGGGAATATGCTAATTGACCTTCACACCGTCTCAAAGATGGTGGCGCCCACAGCCAATAAGGAAGGAATATGCTAATTGACTGCCTCACCCTCAAAGATGGCGGCACCCACAGCCAATAAGGAGGGAATATGCTAATTGACTGCCATGCCCTCAAAGATGGCGGCACCCACAGCCAATAAGGAGGAAATATGCTAATTGACTGTCCCACCCTCAAAGATGGCGGCGCCCACAGCCAATAAGGAGGGCATATGCTAATTGACTGCCGCACCCTCAAAGATGGCAGCACCCACAGCCAATAAGGAAGGAATATGCTAATTGACTGCCATGCCCTCAAAGATGGTGGCGCCCAGTCTCCTCAGCCCCACCAGGGTGGCAGGTGTGCCTGCCTCTGGAGTCCCCCAGTCCCCTCAGCCCCCCAGCCATCTAGGGCTAGCCTGAGGCGCAGGCAAGCTTCAGATGTCAGCTGTTCAGCTGCCTGGGGCTGCCCGAGGCTCAGGTAACCAGGGCCGGCCAAGGCTTGCGCTGCCAACAGTGGCAGCAGCAGAGGTGTGATGGGGCATCACAGTCCCCTGATTGCCAGGTTGCCTCCCGCCCCTGAGGGCTCCTGGACTGTGAGAGGGGGCATGCACTGGGCTTCTAGTATGAGATAGAATAGTCTTACTATATTTCTTTACATAGAAATAATTTTTTTATTATCATATTTTAATTAGTTTTCAATGTATAATACAGCATAAATTACCTTAGAAATTTCTTTTTTGGTACTTAGTCTTTTCAAAACATGTTTCATATAATATAAAAACTGTAGAATTAATAATAATTTTGTACATGTCTGATCATAACTTATGAATTAAACATATTTGCTTCCTTTCAATTTGTGGTAACTAGCCAAAAATGTTTAAAACAGCTCTAAAAAAAATCACAAATTATTTGAACCAAGTAAACTTTGTACTTCAGTGGATTAAATAATGTCATATTTCATGTGTAAGTAGAAAAATTTAATAAAATATATACTATAAATCTTGTTAATTATTTTATCCTAGTGGCCCAGTGCATGAATTCATGCACATGGAAAGGAAACTAATTAGAAGAAATATTTTAATATCACTATTCGCCCTTTCTCTATAATAGAAATGTCAACCAAATTCACGATTGACAATGACAGATAGAAACACACATGTGAGATTGGCGCCAGCAAGAGCTTTATATGTATCGTGCATGCATGAGTCAACTTAGCCTTTTATATAGAGAGGATAAACTTGCTTAATTAGACCTGCTTTTTGATTTAGCTAAACTTTTTCCAGCCCAGTGAAGCATCCCAACTTCTCTTTCAGGTAATTGTCAGCAACACAGCAGTAAATATTAACACAAAGCAGATTATTATTGTAGATTATGCAGAGAGAAGAAAGGGTAAAGTATTTAACTGCAGCAGTGTTTGACTATATTTTGCACAGTGAGGAAACCTGAAGTCATCTTTCAAGGTCCACCATTTATTAATTCTTTTAAGTCAGGTCAAGTTTCTAAACTTTCTAAATCTCTGTTTTCTGGCTAATGAAAAGAGAATAGGATTCCACTGAGTCTCCTATCTACCTACTCCAGGACTTCTGTGAGGATCAAATGAGATGAGGCACAGGAAAACGCTTCACAGACATTTGGTTAAAGTGTAAAATGTTTGCACCTGGCTATAAAGCAAGTCGTGTTCCTGGGCTGAAGAAATTGCAAGGAGGCTAGTCGCTATGAAGAGGAAGCTGGGTGTTGCTATGTGACATCATTACCTGGCTCCCACAGCTACCATTTCCAGGCTGGGCTGGGCTGTGGGCCGCATTTTGTGCCATGGGATCTCGGCAGCATTGGCTGCGATTTGGTGGGGTGTCACTCCGGGGTGGTGGTGGGGCCTGTGTCCCACTTGGGGGAAGCCAAGTGTTGCTTTGTGGGCACCAGGTCCATGGTACCATTTCACTGTAAATGGCCAGTGCACATCATGGCATGCCAAAACCGGTTTGGCTCAGTGGATAGAGCGTCAGCTGCGGACTGAGAGGTCCCGGGTTCGATTCTGGTCAAGGGCATGTACCTGAGTTGCAGGCATATTCCCGGTGGGGGATGTGCAGGAGGCGGCTGGTCGATGTTTCTCTCTCATCGATGTTTCTGACTCTCTGTCTCTCTCCCTTCCTCTCTGTGGAAAATCAATAAAATGTATTTTTTTAAAAAAACGGCCAGTGCACATCATGGCAGCTCCTGTGTTGCGCGTCTTCCCCCTGGTGGTCAGTGCACATCATAGCGACTGGTCAGATGGACACTGAGCATATTAGCCTTTTATATATATAGATGGTTACTTAAAATAATTCAGTCAAATGGGCCACCACTATATCAGCACAGGGTTAAAGGGCATAGCTACTAGACTCAGACTTCCTCAAACAAATTGGTCAAATTTCAATTTTAGCACCTGCCTAGCTATGTGACTTTAAATAAGTTACTTATTACTTGTGCCTCAGTGGCCTAATTTGTAAAATGGGGAACATATGCTAAGCACCTTATAGGGTTACATGAGGACCAAGTGAGTTGATGAAGAATTTACAGCTGTACCCTCCACATAGTAAGCACTCAATGCTATATTAACCTTTACTAGCAAAATCTGAAGAGGAATATCACACTTTAATTTTTCATTGTGAAAATTTTATAGCATAGTAGAGGCCCAGTGCATGAAATTCGTGCACAGGAGAATGGGAGTGAGGGTCCCCACAGCCCAGCCTGCACCCTCTCCAATCCGGGACCGCTCAGGGGATGTTCGACTGCTGGTTTAGGCCCGATCACCTGCCTGCCTGCCTGATTGCCCCTCATTTACCCCCCACCCACCCACTGGCCTGGTCACCCCCCACTGTCCCCTTCTGCCAGCCTGGTTTCCCCCAACTGCCCCCCGCCACCAGCCTGATCACTCCTAAACTGACACCCTCTGACAGCCTGGTCGCCCACAACTGCCCCCCTGCCAGCCTGGTCGCCCCATGCAGCCTGCTATTCAGTTGTTTGGTCATCCTTCACTAACCCCCCTGCCGCCCTGGTTGCCCCATGCAGCCTGCTGTTCAGTCGTTTTGGTCATCCCTCACTAACCCCCCCTACTGGCCTGTCACCCTTCTGGTTGTTTTGGTCATGATGGCCCATGGCTTTTTATATATTAGGGTACTTTTCATTTTTTCCTGTTTTAATAATCTTTTATTTCATCCATATTTTCATTGAGTATTATTTCTTCAAAATACTGGAATATAATTTTTTTCCTTAAGCCTTCTCTCTTCAATAGAAGTCTCTAAGACATCACACTGAAGACCTCTATCTTGGGCATGAGGAGAAGATCATGCAGAATGCTGCAGTGTGTTTTCACCTGTGTTCTCTTCCTTCACTTTACCAGCCTCAACCATTACCTTAATTTGCAGCCTATGTGCTGAACTAGAGTTCCTTTTTTGTTTGTTTGTTTGTTTCTTTTCTTTCTTCTTTTATTTTTTTCATCATTTTCTCCCCTATTACCTTCTTCCAATTAAATCTCCCTTTACCTCCCCACCCCCAGCAATTACAACACTCCAGCTTTTTGAGAAGCCCATATAAATAATACAGTAAAAGGCAAAAAGTCCCTGATACTTGTACAGCACATTTTGGGTTGTATTCTTCATTTGTGTAAAAGGAGACTATTGAGAGGTTGAATTTGTTTCAATACAACTTAAGCATTTTTTATGGTGTTCAATTAATTGTTTAGTATTTCAGTCCAGTTAGATAATTAAGCTAATTAAATGTAAGAGAGTGAACTTGGAACACCTCAGATTATAATTCTTATTTTTTAAAATTCCATTTTATTAATATATTAAATATTTAGACCCATAAAACTATCAAAGAACCACAGAATGACAGAGGATCATAGAAATTAAATATTAGAAAACACTTAGAGGTCTAGCATCTCACCTGAGACAGAAATGTTTTTGTTCAACATCTAACTTTGTTTCTAAATTTCCTGTTTAGGGAAGTTTATTACTTCTCCATTTTAGACAGCTCTAAATATGTTTAACTGTTCCTTTATATAAGCCAAAGTCTGGCTACCTCTAACTCCCATAAATCCTATGAATTAATGTCATGACAATACTTCAGATATTAGAAGACGGCCAGCATTAATCCCATTTTTGTTCTCTACTCCTGCTTCTTAATCTTCTTTCTGGATTTAACAGTGTCAGATCCTTTAACTACTTCTCAAATGGTATCATGGTTAGGTATCTTACTTCTGGATACTTACTAACTTTTTATTATTCTTAAATGAGTCCTTATGTGTGCATCAATGGATCATGTATTAATTAAACAGTGTCATCAGTATTTGTGCTATACTAGTAAAATATGTAGACCTGATGTAATTAGACAACAGGTAAGTAAAGGATTTTGAAGTAAGGGCTAGATAGGTTTTAAATGTAAGAGAGAGCTGAAAGGAAAGTCAGCTGAAAGCTACTCTAGAAAATGAAGTATAAGGTGATGAGGATCTGGATTGAGTAGCGATAAAAATGGAACAGAATGGGCACTTACATGTGGTGTTTCAATGCAAACATTATCAGGATTTAGAAAATTCAGTAAATCCCATGGATAAAGGTGATTCAAAGCATACTGCAGGTTTCCTAACATGAGTGACTGATAAAAAATGTTAACGCTATTGTCAGAGACTAGAAGAGAGACCTAGTTTGAGAGCAAATCGGAGAAAATAATGAGTTTGTTTGAAATTGAGACAAAATTAGGACATCCATTTAGAAACCTCTCTTGGAGATAATAGAGAATGGAACTGGAAATGTGTGTATCTGAGTATATCTAGATAACCATCAGATTCAAGATAATAATTGTAGTCCAAGAACTGATGATTAGTCTAATGGACAGATGAGGAAAGAAAAGAACAAAAGACCTGGGACCAAGTTTTGAGGAGAGACATAGTTGACATGGCTCATGCCAGAAATCAGGGAGGAAGTATAAGAGTAGCAGATCTTAATGTCAGTCACATTTACAGAACACTAGTATGGTTATGGAGCTAATGTTCTGGAAATATTGACTCGGTGAAACTATAAGAAAATCAGTTTGAATTTTTAAAACTTGATTATGTTATTATGTCCCAAATTCTAAAAGTCTACCTTTTTTTAATCCTTAGAATTTCTGAAGCCCACTTCCTGTTGAAAAAAGGACTCATTTGGGCTGTCACAACTATATATGCTTTTTAAAAGTAAATAGTCATTAAGTTATCTTAAGTATTAGAAATAATTAATACTCTATAAGAAAATGTGGACTTATATTTTTTATTTTAATGCTTCAGTCACTGAAACATGGAATCCATGAGACATAAATATCCAGATGAAAAGAAACCAGCCATCTGTATGATTTTTCTACACAATGTTTACATTTAGATATGCCCAGACAATTGATGATTCATAGTATTTTGTGAAATATTGAACCTGGTTGGTAATTGGTTTCTTTACAACTAAAATTACAAAATTGCAAAGGTCATAAATATTTGCATTTGTGTGTTTTCAGTATTTCTATAATTTTAGGAGACATTTCCTTTGAATATTGCATTTCTGGTTTTTTTAAAGTATCTCTGTGTGTGTGTGTGTGTGTGTGTGTGTGTGTGTGCGCGCGCGTGTGTGTCTATCTATCTTTTATTGGTATAAATATAATGCTTTCATTATCATGGGGGTGGGGGAAAGTTTATATGCCACTATTAAATATTGTCACCAATAGTCTACCTAAATGATCTTGTGTGTATGTTTGTGTGTGCAGCCACAGTTCTTTCAAGAGACACCTACCACGGCAAATGCATGTGTCCAGTGTCGATTTTAGTATAGGCACAGAACCTGTTTTACAAAGAGGAGAAACAACAACCAGCATTGGGAGGATAAAACCAGAGCTCTACAAACAGAAATCAGTCGACTCTGAGGGCAACAGGAAAGAAGATGTCAAAACCTGTGGGAAACTTAACTTTACCCTCCAGTATGATTATGAAAATGAACTTCTGGTTGTTAAACTCATCAAAGCTTTAGATCTCCCTGCTAAAGACTTCACAGGAACGTCTGACCCGTATGTGAAGATGTATCTTCTCCCAGATAGAAAAAAGAAATTCCAGACCCGTGTGCACAGAAAGACTTTAAATCCTCAGTTTGATGAAACTTTTCAATTTCCAGTAGCATATGATCAAATAAGCAACCGAAAACTGCATTTCAGTGTTTATGACTTTGACAGATTTTCTAGACATGACATGATTGGAGAAGTGATTCTTGATAATTTGTTTGACGTCTCTGATCTCTCCAGGGAAGCCACGGTATGGAGAGATATCCATTGGGCTACCGCAGTAAGTAATAGTTCTAATATATTGCTTTTTATTTGACCTGCAGTGGTATATAAAATAAAGTATTACCCAGCTTATTGATGTAAGTTTACAAAGTCATGGAATTTATGTGCAAATAACCTGCAAAGGTAGGACTTGATTACATGCAAGTAATAACTCAGGTATCTAACAGTATATAGCTAACATTAGTAATTGGATAAATTTTAAAAAAAAGTTCTTACAAGTTACTAAAAATAATAGTTCTTCTAAGAATCCCCAAACACCAATCAGAAAGAATATATGCACCCCTCTGTTTATAGCAGGTCTATTTACAATAGCTAAGATCTGGAAACAGCCCAAGTGCCCTTTGAGGAATGGATAAAAAAGCTGTAGTGCATTTATGCCATGGAATACTATGTAGCAGTAAAAAAGAGGATTTCACCCTTTGAGACAGAATGGAGGTACCTGGAGAGTATTATGCTAAGTAAAATAAGTCAATCAGAGAAAAACAAATATCACATGATTTCACTTATATGTGGTATCTAATGAACAAAATAAGCTGACTAAAAAAATAGATCCAGAGACATAGAAGCATGGAACAGACTGATGAATTTCAGAGGAAAGAGGGGAGGTAGGGGGTGGGAAGAGAGTAACCAAAGAATTTATATGCATATATGCATAACCCATGGACAGACAATAGTTCAATGAAGACCTGAGGGGATACAGGATGGAGGGGGTCAATGGGTTTTTAAAAGTGGACATCTATAATACTTTCAATAATAATGATACATTTTAAAAATAAATATAAATAAAATACTTATTTGTCACCTATTCCCAGCACTTAATTACCTCATAGTTAATATTGACTTATTTAAGATGATTGTGTTCCTCAGATCAAGCCTAAAATGTATTTTGATAATATTTTGAAAAGTCTTTGGTTTGGTCTAAAACAGCCCTTTCCTTCAGAAACTTTTTTGGAATAGACACACTTACAATATTTGAAATGCTGAATGGTCAACAAGTGATTTTTTACATTAGAAGTTTTAATTACAAAATGCTTTTACTGATTGTAAATAACTTTAATATGAAAAATTTGGGAAAATGCACAGAGTTAAAGTACTCTATAATGCTATCAATTATATATAATATCATGACATACTGCTTTTAAATTTTTTTCCATGCATTTTTAAAATTACTAAGATCAAACTAAATTTTAAAATATTTCCACTTATTTTCTTTCATGCTATATTTGTTTTGGTGCATGATGTTTACATTTATGATCCATTTACCTAACTGTTCTTTTATTGTTGGACATTTGAGTTAGGCATAAATTTTGTTATACTAAAAATTATTGTGTTTTTTATATAACTGTTTTTTGTTGTTTTTTATTAATCCTCACCCAAGGATATTTGTCTATTGATTTTTAGAGAGAGTGAAAGGGAGGGGGAGAAACAGAGAAAGAGAAATATTGATTGGTTGCCTTCCCGTATGCGCCCCAACCAGGGCTGAGAACCTAGCCTGCAACCAAGATATATGCCCTTGATCAGAATTGAACCCAGGACCCTTCAGTCCACAGGCTGATGCTTTATCCACTGAGCTCAACTGGCTAGGGCTATAAATTTTTTTGTTTGTTTTTATTTGAAATTATTTGTCCAGGATAAAATTATAGAAATGGAATTAGAGAGCTGATCCCATAGATTAGATTGCTGAATTATTTTTATTTGTTGGTTTTTAAAGGGAGGAATTTAATTTTTTACTACCAAGTTGTCTTTATGTATTTACCATCTTTTGTCTAAGTATCGCCATAATTTATAAGCTTAAAATATAGAATTTATGAATATAGACAAGGCATTATTTTTTTAAAATATATTTTATTGATATTTTCCAGAGAGGAAGGGAGTGGGATAGAGAGGTAGAAACATCAATGAGAGAGAAACATTGATCAGCTGCCTCTTGCACACCTACTGGGGATGTGCTCGCAACCAAGGTACATGCCCTTGACCGGAATCGAAACTGGGACCTTTCAGTCCGCCGGTCGACGCTCTATCCCCTGAGTCAAACCGGTTAGGGCGAGGCATTATTTTTTTTAAAAAATAAGAGCATTATACTTAAATTCAAAGTAGTTCCTTTTGTGTTTTTCTGCCTATCAATATTTTACTAATTACAATCAGTATTTGGGATCATATTTTCACTATAAATTATATGATAAGTTAATTTTAAAATTTATACTGCCAGTTTATTGCATTAGATAATAATAACATTTCCAGTTGTGTTTTTATTTTATGGTCTCCATTGTGATCTGTATATTAAGTAACAAAGAAGAAATTTGAACCTGGAACATATTTCAAAGATATTAGGACTCTTGATTTCATATTGTTTTACCTTATTATTTATATTTCTACTAGGGTAAAAATGGTGAGCAGTTATTTTTACTGTTGTAAAAAACATGACACCTTCTAGAATTCTATAAAAACAGGTAACAATTAATTGTTACATTATTTCTCTTGATTCCCCAATCTTATATTATTTCCTCTTTAATTCATTCAACAAATATTTTGAGTGTTTGGCATGGTCTAAGTACTAGGGATACCAAAAATTATTTAAAGCATGTTTTGTTCATATATTTAAAATCAGGGGTAAGTAACCCCCAAATGAAGTCTAAAAATTAGTATAACCTTTTAAGAAATTGATAGTGGATTTTTTTTTTACATTTGTAAGTTTTTGTGTTTTAAACTGGTCCTTTAAAAAGTAGGGATTCTTTGTGGAAACTTCAATTTGGACATGTTTGTTTTTGGTAAATATTAATAACACCTTCAGTTTTATTTTCAACTCTTCCATATGCCTGATTTATTAATTTTCTATTTCTTCTGTAAAATTCACTACAGGTTTAGTGTCTTAAAACAACACATTTATCATCTTTCAGTTCTGTAGGTTATAAATCTGACATGGTCTAGTTAGATAAAAATCAGGTCTGTATTCTTTTCGGGAGTCACTAGGGAAGATCCATTTCCTTTTTTCCTGCTTCTAGGAGCCACAGTAATTCCTTTGTTTAGATTGGACCTGCTTGGGTAATCTAGCATAATATCCCCATCCCAAGGTTTATAATCATTTTTAAATAATATGTTTTATTGATTTCTAGAGAGAGAGGAAAGGAGAGGGTATATGTAGAGAGAAACATTGATGAGAGAGGCACATCATCAATCGGCTACCTCTTACACACCCGCTACTGGGTATCGAGCTTGCATCCAGGGCATGTGCCCTGACCTAGAATCGAACCAGTAACCTCCTGGTTCTTGGGTCCATGCTCAACGGCTAAGCCACACAGGCCAGGATCAAGGTTTATAATCTTAATGATATCTGCAACATTCCTTTTGCCATGTAGGTAACATATTCACAGATTCTGGGAATCAGGATGTGGCTATCTTTGGGGTGTCTTTATTCTGCATACCACGTGTAAGGACAGTTTTATTTCAATATTCTAGAAAGAAAAGTAAATAGGCAGATAATGAAATGTATTATTATATTATTCTAGTCAAATGACATTTCCCTTTAACTGGAACATTGAGCAACACACAGTTCCAAATACAGCTTATGAGTTTTTTATTGAGAAGATAATAATGAAACCTAAATGTCTTGGCTATGGGACCAAAATCCACAATATACAGGAGTATCATTTTTATGGCTAGCATAGTATTTAATTAAAACCTCTTTTAACTTTTGAAAAATCATGAAACAATTTTATATATTCAGATTATAAAATGAGAAAAAATGATATAGGTTGATATTTGCTTAAGAAACTTTCACCTCTAACCTTTCTTTAACTTTAAATAAATTTATACATAAATTATAGACATTTATACAAAGAAGGAAAAAGGAAAGAAAGAAATATAATAACATGCCCTCACTCACCCAAATCCTGTGGAATCCTAGGTAATCCAGCTATGTAAACATAGATATAAAAGAATTTACATACCAAATAAAACATATATTTGAATTAATATATTTGCTATTTATGTATTAGGAGACACTGATGGCAGTATAAATAACTACCTACTTGAACACAGATCTTGAAAAAAAAACATTCGTATACTTCTTTATTTGAAACTAGGGGCCCAGTGCACGAATTCGTGCACCTTAAAAGGAACTGTGGGCTGTGAGGCTGCAGTAGGCACAGGGGTGGGTCTTGGTCCATCCTCTGTGACCCTGCCTGGTCCCTTCCCCTGTTCCCTGTATGCCTGCAGCCCCACTCCCGCCGCCACTGCTCCCACTCACTGACAGCACAGAGCGATTGGGGCTGGCACTGTCGGTGGCTGCGAAGAGTGGCTGCTGCCCCAATTGCCCCTCAGGAGCAGGGGGAGGTGGAGAAGTCCTCAGGGGCAATCAGGACCAGTAGCCGCCGTTCACACCCGCTGATGGGAGCCAAGTGAGCGGGGCTGACGCCAGGCACCAGCAGCAGGTGCGAGTGATGGGTCTGGCACCAGCTGCAGGTGCGAGCGGGCCCAGCGCCAGCAGCAGGTGCAAGTGCTGGGCAGGACTGCAGCATGCAGGAGCAAAGTATTTTCAGTAACCCCCAGAGGCTCTCCCCAATGACAGCGACTGGCTCCCCACCTTGGTCTGGTTCCCCTGCTCACCTGCTCCACCATCCCACCACAGCCAACACCTGCCATGTTCCACACACGCCCCCTGGTGGTCAGCGCACATCATAGCGACCGATTGGTTGTTCCGCCATTTGGTCTATTTGCATATTAGCCTTTTATTTTATTTTATTTCATTTTATTTTTAATATATTGATTTTTTACAGAGAGGAAGGGAGAGGGATAGAGAGTTAGAAACATCGATGAGAGAGAAACATCGATCAGCTGCCTCCTGCACACCCCCTACTGGGGATGTGCACGCAACCTACGTACATGCCCTTGAACGGAATCGAACCTGGGACCTTTCAGTCCACAGGCCGACACTCTATCCACTGAGTCTATTTGCATATTAGCCTTTTATTATATAGGATAATCATGTATGAGTTTTTAAAGAGTGTCTTTATGTAACTACAAATCTCAAACTTAATCAAAATTTAGTAGAAAAAAACATTTGTCATCAATTTGTAAAGAAATAGTTGATATATCTTTAATTTCTAATGAATCTCATGAGTATCAAGTCCTGCTTTACTAGCATATTAATATCAGTACTATGGACCTCTTTTTCTCCTTCTCTTATAATTGTTGAAAATAGAACTTTGTGGAAATAAGAGTAGCTGCTTTTTATCAAATTGTTGCTTTTAATTATTGTATGTGTCTCACACCACCAAATTTTCATCATGGAATCTGTCATATATTTCCATATATCCAAAGGCGTGCCCAAAGTCTTATTCAAAAAATCTTTCTAGGCCAGTTTATTAAATGAATTTATTTTTTTCTATAGCATTTGATTTAAATAACTTCAGTTTGATTACATAAATATTTACTGAGAATCTTCTATGTACAAAGTTAAGTTTATACTTTGTACAAAGTGGAAATAAAAACTAATAAAATACAAATTACGGCCAATAAATTTAATCAAATGGAAGAACCAGTATACCAAAAAATAGAGTATATGTCAACATATAAATAATACTATCTAATCATTTCCTGATAATATCCACAAACGTAGTGTTGTCTACCCACACACACACACACACACACACACACACACTTTTTGGCACAGATTGTATCTCAGATGAAAATAGTATTTAAGATCGCCTTTGGATGATGATAGAATTCTGAAAAAAGGAGATAGATGTTCCCTGAAGAGAAAACAGCAGAGGTAAAGAAAATAAATTGAGACTAGAATGTTTTCAGGGTGAAAAACAGTAGACTTGTGAATGGGAATATGGGATGAAGGTACTAAAGAGAATCCAAAGTAGAATGTGATATTTTAACTACAGTCAATAGGACCTTCAATACCATAGGGGTTCACATTTATTTTGTTTTTATTAGAGGAGTGAAACTACTGGAAATATTATCTTGTGTGGCATCTTGGTGTGTTTAGTGGATAGGAGTGGAGGATTATGAAATAGAGGACATCAGGAAGGAGTTTAACAGCAGTGTAAATTAGATTAAATAAAGTCTGATTGAGGCTGGGAACAATGGAAATGAAAAGAAGGTAATATATGATAATGAAACATTCTACATTCTAGAAGTATATGTTTTATGTCTGCCACTTGCCTCTGATTTCTGGAAGAAGCAATTATCTTAGGCATCTCTTGCACCCTGCATGGCATATATTAGCACTTAGTGGTTAATTTTAAAACAAATTTTCATAGAAGGTCAAGTGTAAGAATGTATGTAAGTACAAATCTACCACTGGAAAACAAACAAACAATGTAGTGATGTACCCGTCTGATTACAAATTAATAAACGTATGCTTAGTTATATTTGTTAACATTAACTACTTTCTATAGACAGGTTATTTTTTTATTAGTCAGTCTATGGCACGAATTTATTTGTAAAATAAACCAAGAATATTTTTATTTTTATTTGTCAAAAATTCTATCAAATTGAAACAAGAGTCACACATTTTATATTCATAATTTCCTTGCTAATAAATTATTTCTATACAAGGAGGATTTATATTTTTAACAGAAATTATCGGGCATTTTTAAATTTCAAGTAGAATGACAAAGGAAATAATAAAGGTGTGTCTTAATATTATGTCCAAAAAATAATTTTTACTTTAGGATTATCTTACTATATAGAACAAATATTGCAAGCCAATCACTTCTTGCACAACAGAACTATCTCCAACGTAGGAAAAAAAATCACTTGAAGAATGGTGTGTATGTGTACCTATGTCTGTAATGTGACAGAGAAAAATTTATTTACATTCAATTATATATACAAAAAAAATCTATGTAAAAACACACAAGAATTTAATAATATTAATTACTTATTGGGAAAATGGTAAAAATGGAATGAATATAGAAAAGGAATGCTTTTGCCAACATATTTCTTTATATACATTTTATTTTAAAACTGTGAGTATATTATTAAAATATTTTTTTCAGAAAGTCAATCATTATAAAGACTAATGTATTTTTAATATTTAAACGTAGTTTTCTCATGCACTCAAGAAGCCATTGAAAGTAAAGGAAAAGCTTTTTTTAACCCTACTAATTTTATTTTGCCTATTTATTTATTCGCTCATCCATCCAATGAACATTTTTCAGCACCAACCGTGTTTTAGACACTCAGGAATTCTCACAAGAAAGGAAGGTGTATATGTATAACCACATTCACCTTGTTTGCAGCTATAAATGCTTGAATGTGTTACCTTCTAAGGATCTGTCAAATACTGTTTGAAAGAGTAGGCCTTGACATGACAAATACAAGAAACTTGTGTCCATTGTACCAACCATTCAGAGTACTAAATGCACTAGCTGAGCTTTGGTTTAAAGTAATGTGTTTTATTTCACACTAGAGGCCTGGTGCATGGATTCATGCACCAGTAGGTTCCCTCGGCCTGGCCTGTGGGGATCAGACTGAAACCGGCTCTCCAGCATCCCCCGAGGGGTCCCAGATTGCAAGAAGGCTGTTCTCGGGTGACGCACCCCGGAATCCGGTTCCCTCCTCTCTTCTCCCAATATTATGTCACTTTCTCTCTGTATCTGTCTCGCTTCTTTCATCTCACTTTACCCTAAGTTTGGTGGTAACTGATGACTTGTGGGCATTTAGTTACAAAATGCAATTATTTAGCAAACAGGGTTTACTTAGCATGGAATCTAGTTGGCCTAGGGCAGGATCCTTGCTCAATGTCAGGCTCCCGCCCAGGCCCTTCTACCCAGGCCGAGTCCTGTGGCGGGAACCTCCTTCTTCCCACCTGAGCTGCTCCTTCGCTTCCTTCCCTGGAGGTTGCCTGCTGGTGCTACTGTCTGCCCGGTAGGAGGGAAGCCATGGCCAGTTTCCTAGCCGATAATGGTAGTGGGAAAATTCACTACCTCCACTGGAAATCAATATTAAGTGGATGGGCCGGCGCGGTCACCAGACATTGGGGCCACAGCCAGTAGGTCCTGCACATCTCATCATTTAGCTAATCGAGTTGAAAAGTTTCTGTAAGGACCAGATCCATGACCTCTGCAATAGGCTAGAGGCCCAGGGGGATCCAGACCTGAAGTGGGGCGCCAATGGGCTAGAGGCCTGGTGCACAGATTTGTGCATCAGTGGGGTCCCTAGGCCTGGCCTGCAGGGATTGGGCCAAAATCAGCTCTCTGACATCCCCCGAGGGGTCCTGGATTGTGAGAGGGCGGTTCTTGAGTGACACACCCCAGAGTTGGGCTCCTTCCTCTCTGGTTCTGGGTGCATTTCCCAAGAACCACAGCTGCCAAGTCACTGCAGCTCAGTAGCTCCTGCGATGAGGGTCTGCCCCCTGGTGATCAGTGTGCATCATAGCTACTGATTGGCCAGTCAGCCAGTCGGCTGGTTGCTTAGGCTTTTATATATATAGATTACTAACATTTCTTTAAATGTCTAAAAAATTAATTTTTCTTATTTCTGTGAATATTTTTCCCCCAACCATCCTGGACCAACCTCAAGATTAAGATAATACTGTATATTTTTGCGTTTAGCTATCAGTGAACTCTCTTATAAAGTTTGTTAACTATGGAATAACATTTTAAAGGGGGAGGCAAAATCCTAACCTCATTCTAAGGAAAACAGTGTGGTGGAAAGCAGGGCTGTAAGGAATCGATCTTTTTGGTCAGGAGCTGTTTTGCAAGATCTCCCGGGTGCAGCCGGCAGTATCGTAGCCACAGGTCTGCGGATTGTCCACATCTGCTCCTCTGTGGGCATTCCTAATGTCCTATTTCATCTCTGCTGTAAACCTGACCCTGGAATGTCACAGATATAACATCTGCTAAAGGGCTGCTGCCAATTATTAATGCAAATGATGCAAATAAACTCCAGGACCTTATCTGTCAGGACTTTTAGCCATTTTGCAGGCATTAATAGGAAGCATCTATGTTGCAATACACAATTGAGTTTAAAATAATAGAGTCTACCATAGACTATCACAAAATTATGGGAGTTTTAAAGCCTGATTCTTCTTGATGTTAATACTTGCTAATACTTGCTCAACCCAGGCCAACTGTTAAAAGAAACTTTGTTTAATTTATGTACACACCTGTGTACATTTAGAGTGTCCATTCAGTCTGTTTTGACTATATTTTTCATTTCAAGTGAAAAATTAAAGATAAATTGGCTTTAAAATAGCCTACAACGATTATATTAGCCTTTCTACTATCAGTTTAAGCAGTAGATTTCTGTAATATTGATTACAGTGTTCTATTTCACCAAACAAAAAATCAGAATTAAGCATATGTAAAACTTAAATTTGTGCCCTAACCGGTTTGGCTCAGTGGATAGAGCGTTGGCCTGCAGACTCAAGGGTCCCAGGTTCGATTCCGGTCAAGGGCATGTACCTTGTTGCGGGCACATACCCAGTAGGGAGTGTGCAGGAGGCAGCTGATCGATGTTTCTCTCTCATCGATGTTTCTAATTCTCTATCCTTTTCCCTTCCTCTCTGTAAAAAATCAATAAAATATATTAAAAACAAAACAAAACAAAACTTAAATTTGTGCCACCAAATTTAGACTTAATTCAACACTGATGCCATACTTTTTAAATAAATACAGAATTGTTAGGTAAGCACAGTGTGATATTTTGATTCAGTGAAAGAATGTCATTCATAACTTGGTAGTGAAAGGTAACCATATTTTAATCATGATATTTGTGGTTGATTATAAAGCAAGATGATTTTTTTCCAAATTCTTTGTATCTACATAATTTACAATCTAAATTTCATTGTTCTACCTCTAAAGATTACAATTGCCATCTAGCCCCTCCCTCCACACACTTCTCTCTCTCTCTTTCTCACTCTCTCTCTCATTGAAGCAGTGTAGCTTATATGGCT
>NW_005871078.1:5537891-5610627 GCF_000147115.1 Myotis lucifugus
CTTTTTTTGCTTTTTTTCTTTTTTTTCTGAGGATTTATTTTATCTTCCTATAATTGAAACTTGTAGCCTTGAAGAGGAAGGCCATGGCCGGCTGAAAGCAGGGATTCTGGGATTTTATTATCTTTCTATAATTGAAACTTTGTAGCCTTGAGAGGAGCCCAGTGCAGGCAGGAAGCTTGGCTTCCTCCATTGCTGGGGGCAACCCAAGCCCTTCTGCTCACTCCAGCTCCATGGGCCACCACCATTTTAGTTGGGTTAATTTCCATACTTGCTCCTGATTGGCTGGTGGGTGTGGATTGTGGGCATGGCTTGAGCGTAGCTGAAGGACGGTTAATTTGCATGTTTCTCTTTTATTATTTTAGGAAAAGAGGGCCCAGGGCACAAAAAATTGTGCACTCGGGGGGGAAGGGGGGGTCCCTCAGCCCAGCCTGTGCCCTCTCTCAGTCTGGGACCCCTCGGGAGATAACGACCTGCGGTCTTAGGCCTGCTCCCAGGTGGCAGAGGGCACGCCCAATCCCTAGGTGCAGCCCCTGGTAAGGCTCAGAGCAGGGCCGATTGGGGAGTTGGGGCGCCGCCCCCTGTCATGCACAGAGCAGGGCGGATCGGAAGGTTGCGATGCCACCCTCAGTCACGCTCAGGGTAGGGCTGATTGGGGGGTTGGGGCACCACCCCCTGTCACACTCAAGGTAGGGTCGATGGGGAGGTTGTGGCGCCACCCCCTGTCACGCACAGAGCAGGGCCCATCAGGGGGGTTGGGGCTCCGTACCCTGTCACACACAGAGCAGGGCCCATCAGGGGGTTGAGGAGCTCCCCCCTGTCACACAGAGCAGGGCCCATCAGGGGGTTGAGGAGCTCCCCCTGTCATGCACAGAGCAGGGCCGATCAGGGGGTTGAGGAGCTCCCCCCGTCACTCACAGAGTAGGGCCCATAGGGGAGTTGGGGCACCGCCCACTGTCACACACAGAGCAGGGCGGGTCAGGGGGTTGGGGCGCTGCACCCTGTCACACTCAGGGCAGGGCCAATGGAGAGGTTATGGCTCTACCCCGTCACACGCAGAGCAGGGCCCGTGGGGGTGGGGGGGGTTGGGGCGCTGCACCCTGTCACACTCAGGGCAGGGCCGATGGGGAGGTTATGGCTCTTCCCCGTTATACACAGAGCAAGGCCCGTGGAGGGGGGTTGAGGCGCCACAATCTACCACCCACAGAGCAGGGCCGATCAGGGGGTTGGGGCGCCGCCACTGTCACACTCAGGGCAGGGCCGATGGGGAGGTTATGGCTCTACCCTGTCACACACAGAGCAGGGCCGATCGGGGATTGTGTGCTGCACCCTGGCACACACAGAGCAGGGCCAATCAGGGGGTTGGGGCACCGCACCCTGTCACACACAGAGCCGCAGGGCGATCAGGAGGTTTGGGCGCTGCCCCCTGTCACGCTGATCCTGGTGCTGGGAGGCCTCGTGGCTCCACTGATTCCGGTGCTGGGAGGCATATTACCCTTTTACTATATAGAATAGAGGCCTGGTGCACGGGTGGGGGCTGGCTGGTTTGCACTGAAGGGTGTCCTTGATCAGGGTGGGGGTCCCCACTGGGGTGCCTGGCCAGCCTGGATGAGGGGATGATGGCTGTTTGCATCTGGTCACACCCCCTTCAGGGTGAGGGTACCCACTGGGGTGCCTGGCCAGTCTGGGTGAGGGGCTGAGGGCCATTTTCAGGCTGGCAGGTGACTGAAGCTCCTCCCAACCTCTCTTTTTTTTCTTTTTTTTTTTTTTAGTCTGGGCCAGCTTTAGCTCTGAGACCTCGCTGCTGAAAGCAGCTTTCTGGCCTTTGTTTACCTTCTGTTTGATACAATGTTGCGGTCCGGCTGGCTGAAGCCCGGCTGACTGAAAGCCAGTTTCTGGGGTTTTGTTTAGCTTCTATATTTGCAACATAGTTGCTTAGAGTTGTAGCTGAGAGGCTGGCAAGGCCGGTGGGGAACGTTGGAGTCCGCCGTCACTGGAGCAAGCAAGCCTCCCTGTTCGCTTCAGTGCATGGCTGCCGGCCGCCATCTTGGCTGACAGTTAATTTGCATAAGGATATGCTGATTAGCCAATGGGAAGGGTAGCAGTCGTACGCTAATTACCATGTTTCTCTTTTATTAATGTAGATACATACTGTCGCCTAGCATGCCCTCATCTCCCACTCTTCCCTTTCTACTAAGCACTTCCTCTGTGTTCGTTCACCAGTGTGTACATGCTCTTATAAAGTGCACCTTTTAAAACCTCAGGAGCTAAGGATGCTGGGTATCTTCTGTGTGTTTCCCTTTAAGCTCACTCTCCACTGTTCTCTTCCCTCTTTGGTGCCGCAAGAGGCTGCCTTGTTTGGTGCCAAAATTCTCTGCCTTCCTCCTGTGAGGCATTCGGTTGTATTCTCTTCACATCTTCCTCTGTGAGATTACCCCAGGCTGGTATGTCCTTCACCTGAGGTAGTTCTTCTCAGAGTAGACTTCTCTCTTGAATCCAGGTAACTGTCCCCTCCCTTGTCCTTTCAGACTTAGGGGTCCTTACAGCCTCTCCTGTCACCAGCCTCAGAACACTTGCACCAACTGTTGTCGTTTCCTACTCCCTGCTCAAATCTCTGTAAGTGGTCCCTTGGTTAGGCCCTATGGAGTTACTCTAAGTTGTGCATGCCTTCTGCTTCCTCCTGGATCCCTGACTAATACCCTAAAGAAAGAAAAATATTCCTGATTACAATCAGGTTAATTTCCTTTAACCACCTAGGACTGTGACAGGTACCTATGATATCTGTGTGTTCATTACCTTGGGAGGCACCAAATTAATTCCTTAAAATCTTGATATTAAGGCAAGCCTTTTCTTCCACCACAGAAAGTGAGAGGGAACCCTGACCATTGCTAAAACCTTCTAAATCTTTATTACACAAAAAATTTCAAAGGCACTCCTTAAACTAGAATGTCACATTTCATCAAAATTCCAAAAAGCTAGAGTTCCTGTCCCTTAAACTCTAGATTTCAGGCAAGAATAATACATTATTTATTTAGAACAATCTGGAAAAAATAATTTTACATTAACTTTATAGGTTTCAGAACACAGATTTATCTATTCAATGTCTTCTGTAGAAATTTAAAATAAAAATTTCAGTGTTACTTCTAAAATGATATACCTGACCCTGCTTTTTAAGTAGAATCTACTGAATAATTTAACCTTTTCTTAATAGTGGTGATCTTTAGCACCAGTAACCATTACAATACATTTTTTTAAATATATTTCATTGATATTTTTTACAGAGAGGAAGGGAGAGGGATAGAGAGTTAGAAACATCCATGAGAGAGAAACATAGATCAGCTGCCTCATGCACACCCCCTACTGGGTATGTGCCCACAATCAGGGTACATGCCCTTGACTGGAATCAAACCTGGGACCCTTCAGTCCACAGGCCGACGCTCTATCCACTGAGCCAAACTGGTCAGGGCTACAATACATTTTATTGGCAGGCTTTTATTTCTGTTGATTGCCCTTCTATTACACTGTTTTATCTCCACTATAAAGGTACATGCTTCCTGCATTCTTTACATCTCCAATTTGTTGCTTTCAGATTGTATAATAAAACACGAAGTTGGGAGACTTGTGTATAAATAAAATAAATAAATCTTAAACAATGCCCTGAGATCTTGTTCTCAGAATAAAGTGCATGAGACTTGTAACAGGTCAGGAGTGTTTTCATATTAACTTAAACGTTCATGGGTGTGAGTTGAGTAGAATTTTTGAGAAGTCTTATGTCTAGATCATATGAGCATATTATTATAGAACTGGTAGAGTTTTAGTGTGATCATTCCATTTTATAGTTTAAAAAACCACTTAAATTCACTCAGACGATTAAAAAAACTAGGTTCTAAACCTTTAATTAACTCTTAGTTCAGTGTTGTTTGCTTTAATTTAAATAAAAATATTACCATGCTAAAGAGAAATTGACTCTTTTTAACAAGAAAGTTCAACTTTTGACTTATAGAATTGAAATCTCAGAATACTTATATAGTTTAAATTAAATTAAATGTTAATAATACTTCAGACTATATATATATATATATATACACATATATATATATACACATGATCTTTACAACTTACAATCTTATAAAATCCATCTTGTTAACAATTTTTGTCTAAATTCATGGAGAACTAAGCAATAATTCTGAGCATCATCCAAACAAGCAGTTGGTATCAGTGTTACTTCAGGAAATTTCTAGGCAATGTTTTTCTCTTAAATGTAATTAGTGAGAGCCTTATATTTGGGATATAATTTAACTGGATCATTTGCATCTTGTGGTATTTTACAGCTTGGAGGTTGTAGGAGGTAAGGAGAAGCTTTTTAGCCCCAGTGTTTTAGTAATATATGGTCTGTTGCAAGTTTTAGGAGTTTAGTATATTCCTAAAGGTACTGTTGAGTTACCCTATCTCTCTTGCATTGAACTAGTTTAGTCATTAATTATTAACATGGTATTGTATAGTGAAAAGAATATGCAGTTCAATTATAAGTGTGAATGTTCAAAATATTCTCCTCCATAATAGACTGCATTAAACAGTTTCCTGTAAATCAGGTAACTGATTTTCTAATTTCTAAACATTTTTCATCTGCTAGCTTGGACATCTAAGACCATGAAAACAATTTTGTTTGTTCTGACTAGTAACATTTGAAGCGCTACTTCCATTAGGGAGGGTGCAGAGGGAAAGAGAAAACTCCAGGAAGTGAAGTGGATGTTCTTTAACTAGAATCCTGGCTCTGCTGCCTTCTCTCTCTCTCTTACTGGGTAAGCTGCTTAGCATTTCTGAACTTGTTACTTCATCCATTAAAAAAAAGAGGTTTATAATAATATCAAACCCATAGGAATATTTTGAAAATAAAATGAGATAATAAATGTGAAGTTTTTGTAAAATTTAAAGTTGCCAAGTGTCATAATCTTGCACATAAAGAAAACAACTGTTTGCTACCCAATTGATAACTAACATCCCAATTACTTTCATGTCTTGAATGTCTCACCCTAATATGTAAATTTTTAAAAGTATACCCTTGTGTATTTTTTAATGAGTGAGAGATACTTATTCTGTACTCTTTAACTCAATCTTGAAATTGCATAAAATACAACAATGTTGTAGAAGATTATACCATGGCATATATTGCATGAAGTCTTTCCACAAACTAAGTAAACCAAAGATCTTACTGACCGAACATCAATTTTATTGATGTTTTCAGGGGTGCTTTTAATTTTTAGAAACTGTGCACAATCCCATACCCCCTAGTAAATGAAGGGATGATTTACAAATGTTGTAGGCACCTATCAAATACCAGTCTACAGAAGAGCATAGAGAACAAAAGCAGAAAATTATGCCAAATAGATTGCTATCATACCAAATAGACTGCAAATGTTTTAACTATGATTTGTTGTATAGAGAGAAGCAATTGTTATATCTTGCTCATCCAGAGAAAATAATGGCTAAATAAACATTTTGTAATAGAGGCTTGCTACCTGCTCTGTCCACTTGTAGAACAAGCATTTTAAATTCATCAATTCAACCAACTTCTGTTTAGTTTTTCTATTTACCACCCACTCTCCTGCATGTTCCAGGACATACAATGTCCCCATTCTCTGAGTCCTACTTTGTAAGAAAGGAGACATGTAATAACAAAGGAAATATATAATATGCCCAATGAATGCAAGTGCTTTAAGAAACATGAGGCAGGGTAGGGGATAGGACGTGGTTGTAGGGCAGGGACACTCTAGATAGGGTGGTCAGATAAGGCCTCTGATGAGAGTGATAGCAGATGAGATCAGAAAGACAGCTGAGGGTCAGATTATTGAGTGGCCTTAGGCCATGGAAAGAACTTCGAAATTTATTCTGAGTGCCTCTGGAGATTATTCATGACTTTTGATCAGAAGTGAGCCATCGTCTCATGATCAATAAATCTCTGGCTATTATGTGAAGAATAGACTTTGGGGAGCAGGAATGAAGCCATGTGAACCAATTTAAGGTAGACTCGAGAATTGTGAAGCCAAGTTCATCCAGTCCAAGGTTACGTACAGCAATACTGACAGGGATTCCTTTCGTCAGGGATTTTGTAAAGACACTTAAAAGCATCAAATACTCTAAGGAGAGCTGCATACAGTTTATTACACTAGCTTCTATGCCCCTATCCTATCTAATAATAGACAAAGATGCAAATTGATTGTACCTTTGCTACAACCACCATCGGCTAATTAGAGCGATATGCAAATTAACTGCCAACAAAGATGGCGGTTAATTTGCATGTACCAGCAGGGAGCGAAGACTGAAGACACTGTAGAAGGAAGCCGAGCAACGGAGCTGAGGTAGTGGAGGAGCTGAGGTAGCGGAGACAGGCGGGAGAGAAGGGGCAGAGAAGGGTGGGGTAGGAGGGGCAGAGAAGGGCGGGGTAGGAGCAGCAGAGACGGGATCGAAGTCCTAGTCTTGCAGGAATCCTCCTGCAACGGGCCTCTAGTCTGTAAATAATGATTAAGGTTTGAGAATAAGCCTCTAGCCCCGCTCACCAAGAAGCTTAAGATATCTTTTATCCAGTGTGATAAAGGGAAGAGTCCTCATCAAATTTGTGTCCTCTTCTTATGTCCTAGATTGCTCTTGTCCCAGTGTCTGTATTGGGCTTTGCTTCAGGCCCCTCTTTGCTTCAGGCTCCTTATTACAGAGTTAGGAGACTTGATTTGCTAAATCCAGGAAAGGCTGTTTTAAGGCCTCAGCTCTATCTCTACAACCTGAGCACATCGTGGCTGGTGGTAGCTAAGTCTACAGCTGTGTAGGATAGAATAAGAGCTAACCCGTTTTGGCAGGCAGAGATATTTCCCACTTGCATTGGAGCTGAAAATGGTTCTCCCACTGAGCAGCCACATGGCAGGATTCAATAGCATCCCTGGCAACAATTGCTCTGAGTTGCGACTGTTAATCACTTACTGCTCGTTGGGGTTTGTAATTACCCCGTCTCTAACACTGCCATCTTTTCTGCCCCGAGTTCAGAAAATTTCACCTGGATTGTGTACCATGGCCAAGCACAATTCCTAATAGTCTGTGCTTAATCCAAAGTGCATCTCTTCCTTCTTGCAGAAACACAAGCAGGTCCTACTGAAGGGGACCTGGTAGCGTTTCCTCTGTCTTCAAGTGGAGATGGCAGGAAAGACTCCATGATGGAAAATGTGATCGAAAACTCCAGGAATTTAACTAGGTTTTGTGAGAGGACCCTCCTTTGCCTCTTCCTGCCCCCACCCTCATTGAACACGATGAAATCTAATTTAATCAGAATCACCGGGAGAAGAAAGGGCAGGGAGGATGTGCTGTGTGAAAATTGTAGTTCTTTGAAAGAAAAGGAGGGAAGCAGGCTAGAAAGTGAGGAAGGGTTATAGTGTTAATTACATTTCCTAATTGTATATCAAGGTAGGAAGCATATCAAACAGCTTCCTCCTTCTCGTGTGCCTCTCAGAGTCACTAGACAGCTTCTGCTGGCAGATTGGAGGAGGTGGCCAGATGTTCAAAGACAAAAAGCAATTTATACGCCTCAGGGATCCATTTGGCTCCGAATGCCAATGTGCGATGGAATTATAGCACACAGTATCCCAAATCACACTAGACCAGAGGGACCTGTAGAGAAATAAAGTTCAGTAAAACTAATCGATAAGTATCCTTTAACTTTAGCTCCCCAAACCATAAATATATCTTTAAATGGCTCAGAACTGTTATGACTATTAGTTTACTGTACTCTCAGGGCCACACTATATGGACATGCCCGTGCACAGTTCTCAGGGGTCCCACTCACAAAGCCCACAACACCCACAAACAGTGTTGCAATTTGCTCACTTGTCCCCTGCTTACTGAGTAGCCTTCACTCTTTGAGCAGCCATCCCTGCTGCCATTGACATCATGATCAGAGCTGATGGTTTTTCCATTTATTCATTCACTTCTTCACTCAATAAACTTTGTATTGAGCATCAACCTTATGCCAGTCACTGACCCCAGAAGAATTGTTTTAAACAAGAAAAAAAAAATGGTAATGTTTGAATATCTACTATGTGTCAGGCAGCAAATGAAACCCATGACATACATTATCTTTTTATATTAGCCCTTTTAAATCTAAATGCAACCTACCCAGGAAATTGTTATTGGCTATGGAAATGGATCTCATCCTGCCTGCAGAGAAAATCAGGGTTGACCTGAATAAGTATTCTGAGGGGTCCTGAGAATACGGTCAGTGTGTTGCCATTTAAATTATACTCTGCCATTGCCAGAGCCTGTGGTCTCTGTTTGCCTTCTGGTCCTTGTGGGACATTCCAACCCTCAAAGCCTCTTTATATGCATCTCCCTCTGTTTTTAATTCCCTTTACCTTTACTCATTCTTAAAGGTTCAGATTAAATGTCACGCATTTAATTACTCGGAAGTCCTCCGAGATCCTCATGGGAAGAATCGGGTACTTTTTATCTCTGTTCCTATAATTAAAACCCAAGAATTTCTCTAGAAATCCCTTGCAACACTGGAACAACAACAACAAAAAATCAACAAAAAACAAAAATAGCATGTACTGTAAAATTATGCAGACTTATGTGTTTCTGCTAACTTGTTTCCTGATTAATTGCATGATATCCTGAGAGGTTACGTGACTTTATTTAAAAATCACATATAAACCCTATAAGGAGAAAAAATTTGTCTTGGTCATCAGTGTTTCCCCAATAACTAGAACATTGCATGGCATTCTGGATGCTCTCAATAAACAAGAGTATACTAATGAATGAAAAAATGTTTAGAGATTGACATGGCATTTGATATCACTAGAGTGCAGAGTTTTGGAGTTGCGGAAACTTCACGAGAAATTGGTAAGATGAATGTAGAAAAACACGTAGGGACCAGATTCTTAGGAACCACATGTGTAATGTGGAGGAGGGTGGACTCTATATTTTAGGCCCTGTGTGCCCAACACATTTCAGAGAGTAAAAAACACCCCCCTTGAGATTTTTAGCATAGCCAGGAGACAATATAAATGACAATGCACGTTCATTATTCTGTAAGGTCTTTCCTCATGATCCCCAACCAGATCAACCCGGATGCACTCTGCCTTAAGGATTGCATCGTCCTCATCTAGTGTGTCAACTGGAAATCAGCAGGATAGCCATTTTGTATGACCATCTGTTCTTGAACTTGAAATCAAGTTATTAGCACCAGTTGATCCTTTGTGGTCTTTCTTATGAGGCTCCACCAGTTCTATAGCAAACAGGGCCTAAAAATGCCTGTCCGTACATTCTTGAGCATGCCTGAACTGTACGTGCTAAGTAATCTTCATTTTGCCAGTGCTTAAAATGACAAACTTTTAGAACGGAAGATAAATTAGTTCATCTCTTTGAGCACCTTCATGTTACACCAAAAAAAAAAAAAACAAAAAAGAAAAACTGAAATCAAGTGAGGTTAAGTGTATTGCTCAAGGTTAAATGCCATAATTTTTTAGGCAAATGGGAGGTGTGCATCAGAGAGAAATAAAAATATCAGGGTACTTAGAATCCAGTAGACCTTTCTGAGTCTGCATTTCACTGTAGCTTCATTTTATGAGCAGGTGGATGAAGGACTAAAGTAATTTGATGAAGATCTTGTTTGCTCTAATAACACATTGTTTAACGTTGTGTGGAAAACCATCCGTTCTCTTGCCAACCAGGAAATGTACAAGGCAGGCTGCATTTAGGGTGCTAAGTGGATGTGATGGCTGCTGTCACCTTGGCAACCAACTGTTTGTTTAAAGGGGTTTTTTCCAATAAGTCTTAATGATTTTTACTTTCTAATATATCACTGAATTCAAACCTTTCTTCAGCCAGCATCTTCCCACACCTGTTTACTTCAATGCCCTCTCTCTTCTATCTTTCTCCATCCTAACCTAGCTTCCTCAAAATAAACATTTTTCAAAGTTTGTTACCATTCTTACTAACTGTAGTTCTCACACACAACATGATTCCTCATCTTCCCTCTCAATCCCATCTGTTTAATTTTTCGAACCCCAGTGTAATGATTATTCTCCTCCCGGACTACTTCCCTCCACACCCTTGAGTATGGAGCTCCCAGGGTGCCTTCTCTAGGTCTCTTACACTCAATTGCTGTAGTTCGATCTTGCTGTTAGTTCTGTTAGTCCTGAAATAGGATGTGCAGTGCAACCATTTGTATATCAATTTATTTTTCCAATGGTTTTTATTTTGGTGAGACATTGCATGGAACAAAACGACTTTATCACTGTGACTTCGTTTGTGAGGTTGACGATAGCCCTTCACCCAGCTCTGTCTGTGGAGCCAGGGTGAAGAAATCAAATGTACAGGCCCTGACCCAGCCAGAAGACTGTCTCTGTGAATGTTCAACCAAATACATTAGTGTGTCTGAAGTGAAAGAAAGTTCTTAGAATACTATGTCCTAGGCTTTAAAGCCAGCTTTCAAATGATTATTTGCCCAAAGATACCAGTGTTTTAAAAATTACTATGTAAAGTTCATATTTATATAGAATTGCAGTAAGTAAAATTACCCATAAATAAAAATTTCAGAAACTCAAAGCTTTTCATTGTAAGCCAGAATTACCACTTCAAACATTTTAAGGATTTTGGATAAAAATAACTGTAAAAAATAGTGTACATGTCTCTACCTTCTTCAATAGAACATTTAGGATATTTTCCCTTAGCTTGATGACTCAGAGTCATCATTTTGAATATTAATTTCTTTTCAAGTCTGCAACAAACTCTTGTTTTTAAGTTGCTGAGGTATTAATGTTAGTTCCCCATGATACAAAATGACCTAGATTGCTATCCTTTTCAGAATATTGGCTTCTCTTTTATATGTATGGCATCTTTGCATCTATCATTTATTTCTGTCTCCACTAGACCTAATGCTATCAGTTTCCCCACCTCCACATTTCCCATGAGTTTTGACCTGATATATATTGATATACTAAGTAAACATTCTAGTTAGAATTTTGTCTAAAATAATAGCAAATGTGTGTTGAATAAGAAATGATATAGTCTCATTAAATAAGAGGCTTATTTACTGCATAACTTTTTATATTTATGCTGGTTGTTCAAACACCTTTCAACTTATTTCCTGGTTCTTTGCTAGGCATCAGAGGATTCAGATTGTTGAGACTGAGTGTGGCCTTATAAACCGTAGTGGGAAGAGGCAGCAATTAGAACTTGACCGGCTCCCTGGAGTTGGGCCATCAACCAGGACAGACTCGGTGGTGGGCAGTGGGGATCAGTGCACACCAGCTCAGAGCATTGTGGCCAAAATCCAGAATTCTGCTGCTACATCTGCTGGAGGACCTTTTTTTAAGGTCCCATAGCCATTTTTCTTCATTAAGTTCATTTTTCATGATTATCTCTTTGATCGCTTCCAGATTTTAAAAGTTGAAGAATAATGGCATTTACCTTAGAGAGCATTCTGCCCTTTTCAGTATGTAGGCAGTTCTAGTTCTTCCACAGCTATATTTCCTGACGGGAACATTTAGTCTGCTGAAGAATGAAACTTTTGTGCAATTATCATGGATGCATATTATAAATCAATTTTTACCACCCAGTTTATTCCAATTTAAAAAAAAACAAAACTCCTGACTACATGTAGTTTAAATATTTAAGTAGGTTTCTTATTACTGTACTAGGCATAAAGCCAGCTAGCTTGTTATTTGGAGCTACTCAGAGATCATGCTTTTTGTCTTCCATATATTTGGGCTAGTACTTTGGTCAACTCCTCACTTTAGACTCTGTGTTTACTAATACCTGTTAATAACGGTCAAAATTATGTTGCATCTGGATCCATAGAAAGGGTCTTTGAGAGATAAGACCAAACATGATGAACTTTCTTTGTTTCAGCTAGTAAGCATGTGATATGCCCAGAGAAGTACAAAATTACTCCCTCTGATTATTTAATGTGTAAAAGTAAATCGATGTCAGTCAGACACATGAAAATGTTTTATTTATGAATCCCTTTAGCTGCCTCTTCACACTTTTTTCGAGTTTACACCTGGTGCACGTCCCATTGGATTCCAAGCATTTCATGTCTGAGATCATGTCTCCTATTTCATTCCTTGCTCCTCCATCACCACCTCTCACCCCCATGTTTCTTAGTGGAACTTGGTACCATGCTTTACCTTCATAATTTTTACCAGCTGACAACGCAATATGCTGACTCTGATTGATAGTTTCTGGGAGGAGGAATACCCAGTGCAGGAGGGGGATGGCTGCCAACAGGAAGCTTCAGCTCCTTGACTAAGCCTAAAGGAACATTTGGAAAAAGAGATAGAAAGTGAAACAAGGAGAGAATCATCAGATAAAGATAGAATTCAGAATTATTTTATTTGCCCTTTGCAGACTACTCTTCCTTTTCAACTGAGATCTTCAAGGGCAGAATCCTGCCATGTCTATCTTGGTGTTTAGCACCTACCATGAGCCCAGGAAGTAATACTCAGTACTTGCTTGGTGGTGAAAAGAATGAATCCTTGGCAGGCCTCCCCTATTAGGTCTTGCTCACTACTTTGGGTCTGCAACAATCCAATAGCACAGAGGAGACCCAGTTGGATATAACTTTTTAATAAAATACTTACTTTTAATAATTTTCTTGAAAAATAATAATTGCTTCACTTTATTAATTTTTTTTATTTATCCAGTACTTATGTGTAAGGCACTGCTCCATGTGATAGCAATACAGCAACGAATGGCATCTTTTACCATATGCCAGATACTGTTAAATAACTTAGGGTTTGTTTAGAGCAGCGGTTCTCAACTGTGGGTCGCGACCCCTTTGGGGGTCGAATGACCCTTTCACAGGGGTCACCTAAGACCATCGGAAAACACATATATAATTACATATTGTTTTTCTGATTAATCACTATGCTTTAATTATGTTCAATTTGTAACAATGAAATTGGGGGTCACCACAACATGAGGAACTGTATTAAAGGGTCGCGGCATTAGGAAGGTTGAGAACCACTGGTTTAGAGCATGTTGATTAGAACCCCTGTGGCATGGGTATTTTCCTCAATTTAAAAATTAAGTTTCAAAGAGTCAAAGCCTAATTAACTTTTGTAGGATCTCACAGGTGAGGAGCAGAAAATGGGAGTCAAAACTAATTTTAACTGACTCAAAGTTTATTCTGTTAATTATTTGGCTTTACCACTTCTAGACCATGAATAAAGAAATGGGAATACCTAAATCAGAACCTGATCTGTAAGAATATGTCCAATAAATGATAATAGCTTCTCCTGAACAATTTTTGAGAGCCTACTTCTTTGACCTAAATGCATAGCAACCTATTTCCCCCCAAATTAAACCCACCACAAATTGTCTTAACTAGGAATGATTTGATTAAATCCTGTAAATGACTTTTTGAGAAGCATCCTAAATGTGCATTGTTCACACCCATTTTCATTTGTCCACAATCTATGTGCCAATGACAGCAAATATATCTATATCAGGGCACTGTGGACAGTTTATAAATGAAACAAAGTAGGTCATTTTTTATCCAGGTTACTTAATAAACTTTTCATTCCTTCAAAAAAATGCACTGAGAGCTGGCTATGCAGCAGCCACTTCAGTGGGATGCAAAAATAAGACAGACAAGAACCCTGCTCTTATATATGGGAACCAGGGAAACAAAAGTGAAACTCAAGGATAATTTCTGATGATGATAACTGCTATGGGAAAAAAATGTGAGGGATCTGTGAGTAGGGTGAGCTTAGGATAGGAAGGGGGAAGGCCTCACGGGAGAGATGCTATTTGAGCTGAGTCCTGCATGGTGAAAAAGAGTCAGCCATGTGAAGATTTATAAAATAGAAAATTCAAGACCAAAAGCAAGAACAAAATTCATCTGAACAACAGAAAAAAAGGCAAAAAGGGCTTTTGTATCCGCATCAGAGTGAGCTGAGGGGAGAGGCAAGAGATAGAGTTAGAGAGATAGACATGGTCCAAATCACACAGGGCCCTACATGTACAACCTTGTAATGCATTGTCCAAACAAAGACATATATAAGAATTAAAGAGGATGTTCTTAATAATTACACCAGACAATAGGTAGAAAGCCAGAATTTCCCAGGTACACCAGGATTTATAGTTATCCCACTTATATGCCAGGGTAAATAATTTTAATTTTATTACAGTATAGTCATGAGCCTTTAGATGGTATTAAGTAGGAAAGTGAAATAATTTGATTTGTATTTATAAATAACCTCATTGACCACTGTATGAAGGTTAACTCCTAAAATGGGAGATCAGTTTTAGAGACTAATGAAATAATCCTGGTAAGAGGTGATAATGGCTTGAATGGTAGTAATATAGTTGAAAAGAAACTCAGTAATTTGGGATACATTTTGTAGATAATGTAGATAAGACATCGGTTGGATGTAGGCATGAGGGGAAGATAAGAATAAAAGTGACTGCTAGGTTTTTGGCTCCAGCTTCTGGATGAATTATGCTACTAGTTGCTGATTATGGAAAGACTGGCAGAGGCATTGGTTTCAGAAGATGATAGGGAATGAGTGGAATCAACAGTCTGGGTTTAACTCTATTAAGTTTGAGATTCCTGTTAAAAATACAAGTGGAGCCTGGCTAGCATGCCTCAGTGGTTGAGCTTCAACCTATGAACCCGGAGTTCATAGTTCAATTCCTGGTGGGGGCACATTCCAGGTTGCAGGCTAGATCCCCAGTAGGGGGCATGTAGGAGCAGCCAATCAGTGATTCTCTCTCACCAGTGATGTTTCTATCTCTCCCTTCTCTTCCTCTCTGAAATCAATAAAAATATATTTTTTAAAAAAGAAATACAAGTAGAGATGTTAAGTAAGTATCTGAGATAGGATATATTCTCTTTTCTTCCTCCACATGGAACAGCTTTCTCACAATGTTATTTGTATCCTCAATAAAACAATTTAAACTGACATTCAAATATTTTATTAAAGCGATTTTTTACTTAACCCCTTCAGTTACATTTTGTATTCACTCTCTGGTGTTTGAAATTGCTAACATTACCAATTGCCTTTCTAGGAAAGCGTAGACCTGGGTGAAATCATGTTTTCCCTTTGTTATTTGCCAACTGCTGGACGTATGACATTGACAGTCATCAAGTGCAGAAATCTGAAGGCTATGGATATTACTGGCGCATCAGGTATGCACACAAGTAGTTAGTGAGCCAAGGATACATTCCCGAATAAAATAGTCCATGTACCTACCCAAAAGTATGTGTAGCGATGGAATTAATGAGTTCATTTGTCTGTATTGGAGTACTATAAAAGTGGAAAAAGAGATTACCAACTAAAGTGCTCCAAATCACCTCTTTTATTTGCATTATCATCACAAAATTTTTAAAAGGTATTACCAAATAGATTGACTTTGAACTTGGGTTTTTATTTTTATTTCTTCCTCTACTGATTAACTCTTTCTGAAAAGTATGTGATTTACCATCCACTTCCCTACTTTCAGCTAATCACTTGCTTATAAAAGAAGATTCTTGGACTTGAAGGCATGCACTTCGAACTTGCATTAGTCTATGACTGGGGGCCACTTGAAAACATATTTAGACTGAATTTATTTCCCTAACCTGATCTGCAGAGGAATAACCAGGTTTCAAGACCACCATTTGCATTTGCATTCTTACTACCTAACTAAAAATTTGCCAATAATTGGAAATATGTTCTAAGGGATGGAAAGACATAATAAAATAAATAAATGCTTCTTGAAGTTTCTTAAAAAACATTCTTTAAGGAAATTTTTGTGTGTGTGCTAACTTTGTTAGTGTTAAAGCCACATCGTTCTTTTATCCCTTCACTTATATCACTGCAGTTCTGGAGGATTATTTATAACTGAATATGTGACCTTTGGCATACTCTGGGAGAGGAAAAATGAGAGCAGAGTAGGGAGGTCAGTAACCATTTGTTGAAATGAACAGAAATAACAAGTAGTAATGGAGATACAGTAAAGGATGACACGGGGATGGGCAATTTATAATGTTGTGGTTCTGAAGAACAAAAATGCCCCCTAAATTTGCATTACAAAAAGCCTGAGGAAACTCTAAATTCTAGTGTGGAAAGAGGGACAGGATTTAGTATATAAATTAAAAGAATGAGATGCAAATGTAAGTATGGATATCATGCTCCCGTCTATGAAAGAATGGGAATTTTTAGGATATATGTTCATGTGGCTAATATTTGCATAAATAAATACTGGAGTGGGACGCAAAAAAATTGGGGTTGGAGTTGAGAGGTATGGAGACAGATGGGGAGACTTCTTATTGCACATCCTTTTCTAGCAACTTGACTTTTGAACTATGTCATGATTTACTATTTATTTATTTATTTATTTATTTATTGTATTTGTTGTCATTTTATTATTCATATTTATTTTATTTTTTCTAATCTTTATTGTTGAAAGTATTACATATGTCCCTTTTTTCCCCCATTGATCCCCCACAGCCCACTCCCGCTCCCCGCCCCAGGCCCTCACCAGCCCACTGTCTGAGTTCATGGGCCTATTCATTTTTTTAAAATTTGCAATACATAGTTGATATATAAATGTAGAAAGAAAGTAAGTAAATTCCACATTTATTTTTAATTAACCCAAGAAAAATTATTGGGTCAACAAATGTTGAAGAACTTCAGTTAAACAGTGTACTCACAAATTATTGTTTATTCTTTCTACCATGAATCAAAAGAGATCAAATTTTAAGACAAGCAAACAGCATCAAAGTTGTAATTAAGTACAAGATTACTTTTTATTTATATGAGGCTTTTTATGAGATGAGTGCGTGCTTTGAGAACACCACCTCATTAATTCTCACAAAAGGCTTGTGAATCAACTCAGGAGCCGGTAAATTATCCTTGTCATGAGTAGAGTAGAGAAATGTCATCAGAGACATGATGGGGGCATGGAAGGATAAATCAGGGCTTGTTCCCATTGTTAATGAAATGCACAGGCCTATGGGCTCATACACAAAAATAGATCACAAAAATGAGCTTCTTCCTTAGAACATATTTCCAGTTATTGAAAAATCTAAATATATACATATATATATTATTATTTTTTGCAAAATAAATAAATAAAAATAAATGGAAAACAGCCATTGAACATTGTCCTTTCACCTTGTTTTCTTCTCCATACCTCAATTCTAAACACAAAATATGTTTTTAACCCTTGGAGGATATGCTTATAAAATACATAGATACATTTTTCTAGAGCTCAAAAAACATTAATTTGCTCAACTAAATTAATATTGCCATCATTTTGGCCTATTCTAAGGAAATAAGATGTATTATTACATTGGTGGAAAGAGAAAAGGTGGTGGTGCTATAGTTGGAGGATGACCAGAAAATAAAAACATAAAGATAGAGCTTAGAAATGGATTATTTTAACCATCTACCATGCCAACACCCCTGCCCAACGCCATACCTCCTTTTTATAAAAAAGTAAAGGCTTTTAAAGAAACGTTTGTGTAATACTATATAACTTTCTATAGTACTGTAACAGTTGTTCTACATAAGGTGTCAGGAGTAAGACAGTAGAGTCAATCAGCTGGGCAGAACTTGTTAAGATCCCTTGGCCCATAAAAATATAACCCAACTAAATTTTTCTCTTTCCAGTTGGCATCATATAAACAATGTCATAACAGAAACTTTCCTTGTGGCCATCTTTAAAGCACATATTGCCCTCTTTTTGTATACTCTTGAACATCTAATAATTATGTGTAGTAATCATTTCTTCAATCTGAGCTCTTTATTAAGCACTAATGCTATGATTAAAATGAAACCTCTGATTGTAGTATCTTTTCCAGCGATTGAAGAAAATGCCAGCTATTGTAGTTGTTGCTTTCTAATTTCAACTTGTGATTATATATACTGGTCTAGATAGTGTTGCTCTTTCATACGTTTTAGTATTCTTATTATAAATTATTTTGAAAGAAATTAACTTTAATATAATTATCCTTACTTGTTAGGATTCCATTCCTTAGAAATCACTTCTAACAAGCTGTGTCCTCAAATAGCTGTGACATTATAGCTCTAGATTGGCTCTTGAGAAATGAGTGAGCTTTCTCTGTTATGGTACGAATAGTGAGATCAAGTTAATTATTTTTTAGTTCATTCAAGATAAATGCTTTTATTTAAAGTAAGAAGTCCTAGAGAGTCTACTGCCCCCAAGTAAATCATTTGAATTTAAAGCTGGTAATACTAAATAGCTTAAATGCCACTTTTCTTGGTAACAATTAACAGCAATTTTATTTCTACTTCGTACCATTACTTTTATTTTAACAAAATGACCTTCCCACTCCTAGATCCTTATGTCAAAGTGTCTCTGATGTGTGAGGGTCGAAGATTAAAAAAGAGGAAAACAACTACAAAGAAAAACACTCTAAACCCTGTGTACAATGAGGCCATTATTTTTGACATCCTCCGGAGAATGTGGAGCAGGTCAGCCTCTCCATCGCGGTCATGGATTATGACAGGTACGTGTATCTGTGTACTCACTGATGAACAGTCATGTTTAGTTATATGCAAACCATAGTTCACTATAGCGGTTTTAATGTCAATTGGAAGAGGAAAAAGTTATTCCTTCAAAACTCATTTATTCCATGTTATAATATTTCTTTTTTTTTTCTTCTCCAAAAGAAGTCACTGTTAAGTTGAAGAATGGGACACCTGGGGCTGGTGAAAGAATGGGTACAGACAGACGCAGTATGGAGCACATTATAGAAAGCACTGTGTGAAGCCTTTTGACAGTGACAACAGCAATTAAAATCAACGGAGTTTGTTTTCCCAACTGGGCTGGAATATGAATATTATGATTCTTATCAGAGCTCTATCATTAACTGGCTGTGTGAAGGGAAAGTTATGCAATCTCTTGGGGATTTGCTTTTCCCATTTGTAAAACATCAGCATAATATGGAACTGTGAACAGTGAGCATTAAGAAGAGAAGTTGAATAGTGGCCATAGGAATGCAGCCTTGATGCTCTGACATCTATCTTAAAACATTGCTTTGTGGACAGCTCTTCCAGCTCACACACACGGAGTCACTTGTCCTTTCATGAGAGAAATTGCAAACTCCCAGGTACAGCTCTGAAGGTTCCTCCTACTGCAGCCCTTACCTTTATCTTCCTACCCTTCCCGTGTCTGAGATAGTCTCACCTTGCTCTGTGTGTCTCATCCCACCCATGCCTTACAGCCCTGCTCAAGACACCACTTCTGTGTCTTTCTCCGCTAACCCACCTCCTCTTCCTCTGAACTCTTGTTCCACCTTAACCATTCATAACTCTTCTTTGGTCCTTGCTCTATACGTCTTTCTATTGTTTTGCTTTTCATATTTATAAGTTCTTTTTGGAAAGGACTATTGTATGTTTAACCTGCAAAATTATCAGCAATAGACAGTATCTTGTTAAATTTATTTTGTTCTAATAATAACACAAGTGGAACGGAACACACATATATAAATATTTTAAAAGAGTGTCATCTGTATAGGACCATGAAAATGGTAGTAACCAGGACCCTATAACCTTGAGAAATTAATATGCTATCTTCTGGCTCAGAGCTAACAAGATGAAGCAGTGAAAAATAAAATGACATGTATCATCTAATATTTGAAATTAAATTATATCACAGTTTACAAAGAAAGCTATCCTAAGAAAGAGAGCGCTATTGAGTCCGTTGAAATTTCAAAAGCTAACCATGTGCTGTTTTCATTGGGAGCCCTTGTCCTGCTTTACCAAGAACATGACTCCTATAGATTTCTCACCACAGTGATTGCAGGGAGATCCAGTTGAGATTTTGTCTTTCAGACAAGTTTAGGGAAATGGATCCTGACAATATACAAAACAGGAAGATGAAAAAAAACTTATTTTTAAAAGTATGTTTGTTTGGGAAACTTAATATTGAGGAAAATGATAGTAAACATAAAAATCAATATCAATGACAGGAAGAAAGTAATGAAATGTCCTTAAAAAGCATCTCAAAGTCTCCTTAGAGATGTCTGTCAAAATAACCTTTAGAAATGCCTTTAAATTATACTCCATTCTTGAGAAGCAACCTAACCACTTGAACACTTGTGTCCATTGTCTCAATTCAAATGCTGCCTCGACCTTTTACTAAGCGTGTAAAGGCAGGCAGGTCCCTGCACTTCTGGGTGTTTGTCTCTGTCTGCAAAATGAGATGATGGTGATGATATTCATTGTCTTGGTGGGAGGATTTAGTGAGGCAGTACCTTTAAATTATTTAAAACAGTGTCTGGCATATAATAAGCTCCCAAATTATTAACCGTCATTATTATTTTGATTTGTTGCTGTAAAAACAGGACATGGATGGAAAGTAGGAATGTTGTTCAGTATGCTCTGCTGCTATGCAATGATAAATCAAGTGCTGTGGTATTGAACATAGCCCTGCCCTGTTTAATTATAGTACAAGTATAACATTCACTGACATATCATGTAGAGTCAATTAAATATGGTCATTTATACCCAAAAAAAGTGGATATTGAGGTCTTGGTGAGAAATATGAGCATCATTACAAAACACTAAGCCTTGTGGAAGGAACAAGATTGTGATTCACATCACTTAATGTTAATTGGATTGCTTCCAAGAAAGAAACTCATCATATAGGTAAGGACCAGCTGGCATTCCTCATTCACATTACGTCTATCATTGTGCAACGTGCTCAAGTTACGGAGCACTAAAATGGTTTGTATGTGCACCCTTACAAATTCATTTTTGAATGCTGCTTCTGTTTAGTAACTTTTAGTTTGCTTAAGATTATTAAACTTGCCCTAAAGTAGTTTGATTTGCAAAATCATTTAGAACCTGCCACAAAAGCTAATGTTTTAATCATATGTTTAAAATTCTGCTAAGATGTGTGAAACTCCATGTATCTTTGAATATGGAAATGAAAATGTAACATTCTCTGAATTGCAGGGTCGGACACAATGAGGTCATAGGGGTGTGTAGAACAGGACTGGATGCTGAGGGCCTTGGGCGAGACCACTGGAATGAAATGCTGGCCTATCACCGAAAACCAATAACACATTGGCACCCCTTGCTGGAGGTGAGCGTGATTCCCTGACACCTACTCTCTATTTAAAATCTCTTTTGCTTAAATATGTTATCTCTAACCATTCTCTGATGTTTTATATATTCACCTATTTTTTAAAAAAAACACCACACAGATGTTGCTCTTGCTTTGCCCCAGAGATGCTGTCATCCAGTATTCAAAGTTCTGTGTGTCTTGTTGGATTCCCAAAAATCACTCAACTTTCTGGGTTTGAAATTCCTTTGGACAGTAAGCCCCTAAAAACTTCAAGTCTATTATTTTCTTTGCATAGCGGGAAAGCTTACATCAATGAATGGTAGGGCGTTCTAGTAAATTCATTCTTAACTGGAAAAGGAATGTCGGTGCTTTTCTTTTGTGAAAACTGCCACCTCACCTAAACTTCTCCAGAAACCCTAACTAGAGGTCCTGTCAATGAATACCACTCATCTATGTAAAAGGACAGGTATATCTACCCCAACTCTGGCCAGGAAGTAAAAGTGCTCACAGATTTTTTGAATATAGAGGCGTCAGCTTGCTTGAGACCAAAGCGTGCCTGTGCTGTGTGACTACATATTGGAGAAGCTTGGGGCGAGTTGCTTTAACCTAAGTTCTGCTATGACTCTGTAATAGTAGTAAACTGAGAGAGTAAAACTAAATAAAATGCTGAATGTTGAATTCTTAGCCCTGAGTGTGACGCAGTGCTAGCTTTGATTATAATAATAGGTTATTTAACCAGAATGGATATCGATACCGGCTTCTATCAGGATTTTTAGCTGTAAAGTTAATTGTCAGTCTACTGGAAACACTGAATTTTGCTAGATGAAAAGGCAATTGCCGGAGCCTCTGGGAGAGTCACAGAGTAAGTCATTTATATGGCCTAGTTAACTGAAAGGTGATGCATGTTGGCAAAAGGATTCGTGGCAGATGATGGAATTTATGCAATTCAATAAAAAGAACAGTTATGATAACCACATGGTAAGTAGATGATGTATTGCTGTCTCGCTGTGGTTACGATTCTGCTTCTTGTTCTGGCACTGCGTGCAGTGTAATTAACTATTAAATGTCAATGGGCTCTGGTTCTAATCTTAGCTTAGTCACAAAAATGTGACCTTGGCCATGTTACTCAGGACATGATAGAGAAAACTGGATGAATGTGGTGTGAATGCATGCCCAGACAACAGAGGTGAACTGCCATCATAGATATCTGCTTATATGTGTGTGTTTCACATGTTTACCTCACATCGTCATTTAAAAGTCAGACACTTACACAAATGCACATGTGCACAGCACTTTCCCCTAGAGTGGTTCATAAAGATAGACAATATATCCTCTAAATATTTCAGTGAGTCTTGAGAAGGTTGTATTTTATTTCAACAGTGTTTTTGTTTAAAGTATACTCGACTGCTTATTGTACATTTACGATCATTTTCCTGATTTTCATCTTTTTTATTTAAGGATTAAAAAGTGAATATTAATTTCTTTTCTTTTTAAAATATGTTTTTATTGATTTTTTTTAAAGAGAGCGAGATGAAGGGAAAGGGATAGAGAGATAAGAAGACTGATGAGAGGGAGAAACATCAATGGGCTGCCTCCTGCTCACCCTCCACTGGGGATCATGCACACAACCTGGGCATGTGACCCAAGCGGAAATCAAACCAGTGATCCCTGGTTCACACTGGCTGGGGGCAAAGTATATATTAATTTTAAGATTCTAGACATGGGAGTAAAATTTGCTGGGCAGAGAACCACACTGAAGGGGAGACGTGGATTTTAATCCTTGCTCCTCTGGCTGGATAATCCTGGGCAGACCACTCACTCTGCCTACAGTTGCATTTCTCCAGAGTTAATGAAAATGGAAATGCATGTCCCTCAGACTTCACAGGCACTATGTAGGGAGAAATGAGGTAACGTGAGCAAGAACTTTAATGAAAGGGCATATGTTGTGCAACCCAGGGCATATGATAAAGACATATGACTGTTTAATAAACAGTTATACATTTATCTGATGAAGGGGAGCTATGGACTAGGCATGTGCTTGTGTCAGTCATTGTAGGATATACAGGAAAAATAAGCTGCAATATGGATATCAGAAGATCCGAGATATTTTTCTAGCAGTGGAGTATCAGAAGACAAGTGGACTAAAATATGCAAATATACTTTCTCCAGCAAACAGCACCTTTTTTCCAACTCCTGTACCTACATTCAGTGGTCAAACAGAACATATGGACTAGAGACCCATGAACTGACTGGATTTTGCACTGTGGGAAAGTGATGCATGTGTAATTATGTGTTTTGTTGCCAGAGAAAATATTAAAATTAGAAGGGAACAATTCGAGAGCTGGGTAAGTTGGTGGGACAGAGACTAAAGCATCATTTAGAAAATCTGGTTACTTCTACTTAATCACGAATTTATTCTGTTGTAACTAAACTTTTAAAATACACATAATATTTGGGGACTGAGAGAAATTATTCTTCATCACTTGTGGCTCCCATTTGCCAAACTTAGTCCCTGTCATCTCATGAATTGCTCCTATAAAAGTCACTTCCTACTTTAGAGCCAGTGAAATGCAGTCTCTTGTGTCTAGAATCTCTTATTGCATTTACCTGGCAATTGCCCCCTCCCCATTACAGTAAACCAATAATTACTTTACAATAAGAACTAAGCACCTGTCATAGAACGTGAAAGGAATAGTTGTCCATGCCTGGCTGCTCTGCATACCATCTGTGTACCACACCCTGCCTACATCTCTATGAGATATTTGTGTCCTCTCATGTGCCCTGAGGAGGTGAGTGTGGAGGGCAGGGGGAGTTATGTATATTTTCTCTTCAGAGGCTTGCATATCATGAGTGAATATTCACTGTTAAAAGGTAGCAACAGCCCAGCCAGTGTGGCTCAATAGTTGAGTGTTGACCTATGAACCAGGAGGTCAAGGTTCAATTCCCAGTCAGGGCACGTGCCCAGGTTGCAGGCTTGATCTGCAGTAGGAGGAGTATAGGGGGCAGGTGATTGATGTTTCTACCTCTTTCTCTCATCATTAATGTTTTTCTCTCTCTCTCTCTCTCTTTCCCTCTCTCCCCCCTCCCTCCCTCTCCCTTTTTCCTTGAAATCAATAAAAATAATTTTTTTAAAAAACAAATAAAAGGTAGCAATAAACCCTAACCGGTTTGGCTCAGTGGATAGAGCGTCGGCCTGCGGACTGAAAGGTCCCAGGTTCGATTCCAGTCAAGGGCATGTACCTTGGTTGCGGGCACATCCCCAGTAGGGGGTGTGCAGGAGGCAGCTGATTGATGTTTCTCTCTCATCGATGTTTCTGACTCTCTGTCCCTCTCCCTTCCTCTCTGTAAAAAATCAATAAAATATATATTTTTTAAAAAGGTAGCAATAATTACCCACTTTATTATTTTTATACTAGGCCATACATTATGAAATTATTGTCTTTCAGTTACCTGGCCGGGCGAACAGTTTTGATAGTCAAGGATCCTGTTCATCTCCCAAACCACCTTCCACACCGTAATGCCTCCAAAATAAGATCATTGTCATGATGACCCAGGACATGTGCTCATCAGATCAGAAAAAAAGCAGAAGGTTTGATTTCCTCATTTAAAATATATCCTGGTGATAAACAAACTTGTGCAATTTTTCATTTACTTTTTTGTCTGTGTATTAACTTTGGACATCTTGATATATTTTACTTGAAAACGGATAGTCCTTACTTCCACGAGGCGTTTTATTCTTGTCACATGCTTATTAACACAGATTGTTTTATTAAGTTGTAATTCTTTGCATAAGCAAAGAAATACATTTTAAAAAAGAATCAATACTTATCTAAATTTTAATATAGTCTATGCTGCTATTATATAAAGTAGCAAGTCACATATGTATGGTTTGGATTTTATTAAGCTGTTCATTTCTCATTATGCACATATTTCTATATAAGCTTTAATGGAAATTTTGAACATAATTTGCACAGGATTAAATCCTTGTGCCATCAAATTAATGTTACTTTTCTGATAATCTTTCATTCTCAGTAAATTATTTTCTTGATGAGGTTTGGCTCTGCTAAACTCAGAACGCTGTCTCTCAAGCTTATCGTTTAAAACATACAGTTAAAGCTATAATTTAAAGAAACATTTTGAATATAAATGTAAAAAGTAATATTTAGTAGCTGGAAAGTGGAGGTTGAGCCACTTGGGCTACCATTTTATACCGTCTTAATGTTACATTAGTTCACACATCTGTTACACTGTTTAACTGATACTTTAAAATTCTAATAATCTTAATCTCAAATGTAGCACTAGTATTCCTAAATAAATAGAATTAGAATTCGTTCATTTTTTGTGTTCGTAAGGTTTTCAAGTACTGTGATGTATATTTTGTGACATGAAGCGTTCGTGTAGATCTTGTGTTTCTGACAGACCATACTAACAGACACCAAAGGTACAATAAATGTCTGTGCTCATTGTCATTTAGGTTGTACACAGTACTGGTGACTTTCAAACCCAATCAGAAGCTAATTGTTAAAATTGGGTATTTTCTTAAAGAAAAGGATGACCTATTTTTCAGCAAATTATAGAAATATACCATAAATAATACAATTTCAACATTTAATAAAAATAAATTCTGACGGCCCAGACCCACAGTCCTTTCATAAAAGGCATTTGCCTTAAATAAGGATCAAGGATCAGGCCACTAGCGGTAAAAACTATGCAAACGTTTTTACAAGACAGAACTTTCTTTTACATCATATCAACTTTCTATTGCCATACTTCACGGCCCTCTTGGAAGGTATCTATATTGAACAACCCAACCTTGCTTTTGAGATTTGTACTGTGGATAGTGCATATTTCAAGCTTATCCCAAGATAGGAGGTTAAAAGAATACAACAAAAAGGCAAGAAAATCTGTACTTAATATAGTAAAACACCTTCATCAAAATGAGAAATTTATATTAGGAATTATAAAATTTTTATCCCATATTTCTAAATATTAAAAAATAAGAAGTTTTAAAAGACTTGAAATTTTGTTTATTGGCATCTCTCAGCGTCACTGTTCATTAAGATGTAATTTACACTTTTAACATTATAAAGGCAAACACAATTTCCTAAAATTTTTCAAATGCTTGTTACCATCCTAATGAAAATGAGTATTTCTAGCTAAATTTTCTGATTGAATACTATAGAAGAACCTGTTTGAAAATACCTGGCTATCTTATCAAGCCTAAAAGAATCATTGCTGTAGACAAAATCACTGAATATGACACTCGCATTTTGGAATTCTTTATTTTACTGGGAAATAACAATTGTCATATGGGAAGACAAGTTATCCTCTTAGTAAAATGACATTTTTGGAGGCACTTGTTTTATTAGTAGATGTAGCTGCAGCTTACGATTAATTAGTAAATATATTTCCTAAGTGAGTGTAATAATTATTTTCATCTGCAAAGATATTTTCAGGACTGTATACTCATTCTTAAAGCTCATGCTTTTCTTTGCCCCATATGGAGAAAAAGCCAGTGCTTGTGATGACAAATAAAATGCCATCATCAAACAGGATTGTAGATTTCAATAAGTTTGAAAGATAAATTTTAAGAAATATTTCCCATGGATTAAAATAAACTCAGCATGCCGGAGGATTTGTTAATTCTGTGATGTAAGAGGATTTGTTAATCCTGTGAGAGGGATTAAGGAGAGAAAATTCACCACCAGTCGTCTTTCATGCACTACATGAGAGAGGTTTACACTCATATTGATAAAGCATAATCATTTAAAATGATAGTTCATATTATAAAATTGTAATCCCACCACTTTTCAATACAACACCTCCTCACTCTACACAGCCACACGTTCATACAACCAGAATGTATCCTCTTTCTACTTGTGATTGAAGGTGAAATGTGTTTAAAATAAGGTTTGATGTTACAGATTTCCTCCACTAGTTTGTGTGGGATACCACATTTTAATGATAACACTGACACATTATGAAGTTGCAGTTCAGGTATGTAATGAATACCTAATTTTCAGGGATTTATTCAGGGACTTGCCAAACTTAAGTCTAGGAAAAAGGAGCCAATGTTGATTCATTCGCATAACAACACCAATGATGTTCTTTTGGGGTCATTTATTTATTTATTTATTTTACCTGATTCACTAAGTGATCGGGAGAATGAGGAAATTGAATATGAAAAGAGCATTAGTGTTTGTGGAATATGTAATCTCACAGAATTCTCAACAATTGACTTTTTTTTTTTTTACACTGGCTCCTTAAAAATATTTTTCTTGACAATTTTAATTTTTTGGTCAGACCAGCTCTGTTTCTGGTACTTTATTTACATGCAAAACTCATGATATTCATACATTCACAGTTTAGTGAATATTTCACCCAGATTATTGCCAGGGAATAAGACACAGGAAGGCAGAGCCAAGCACCCACTTTCTTATGCTGTTTTGGGGAGTGAGTGCATGTTCTAGTTACTGCAGGGAGATCACACTGATCAATACTGACTCAGGTTTTAGATAAAAGCAAATATATTTGAACCTGTTTGGTTGTGATATTTAATTGACATTTTCACCTGTGTTTATTCTCCTGTGATGTTCATTATTTAAACATTTTGCAGACTCGGTAAAGAACTATCAATGTCTTAAGGCTTTCACTTAATGATTAACTGTTTCAAAAATGAAAAAGCCAAACTTCCGCTGTTTTATCAAATTTTACTATCCATAAAACAAATTGTAAGTTATTTCAGAATGAGTTATCCAAAGAGCCAAAGGACTATTACAAATAAAAAGATACAAAATCTTAACATTGAACACGTGGTAATTTCTTAAATTACTTCTTTAAAAAGAGTACTTGATATTATTATCTCAGAATGAATGTTTTCATAGACTGGAGTTCCATGTGAATTTTTTTTTTTGCTACCTTAGTTGTGACTATGATCAGGTAATTTAATAACCCAATAATTTTAAAAAGAAAACTAGAGTTGATAAGGATGTAACAAAGAGATTCTCTTAAATCTAAGTGAAAATGTGGAGATCTGTTTTCTTTACAATTTGTTTTTGAAACAACTCCAGTTATTCCAAGGTACTTCAATTGATACACTCAGTTTCCAGGCTAAAAATGTATTGCTGCCAATAAGAAATTATACAAAGGCAAGGAACATAAAATAAAGTAAGAATCTATATAAATAAGTGGTAAATGAATGCGTTATAGCATATGGAAATAAACACATTTGAATGCAAAACAAAAAACTCCTTGGTATTTTAACTTTTAATGGAAAGTGAATCCTCTAATATTATTCCAAAAACAGCAACCCATGACACAGTATTTCATTAGTTAGTGAAATGGCTCAGGATATGATTCATCTGAACCTATTATGACCCATTATGTAAAGAAAATAGTGAATTTGAATTTTACATTGGCAACAGAGCTAATTAAACTAAATGCTGTTTCTAATACGTTATTCAGTGATGCTCTTTAAAGTAAGAATTTTCGCTTTCATTAAAAGATTTCCTACATTGACTCAATCCTACATTAATTAGAGTGAATTGTAATTTAATAAAAGATGCATTGTCTTCTGCCATTAACAGTTCACCAAAAATATGTATATTTGAACAGAGGCATTTAACTAATATTCAGTTCAAGTGTTTCTCATCAAAGTAAAGAATTGTTTTTATTTTTGTCCTGTTCATCATGAAGATAGGTAACCAGGGTTTGACTTGATGGGATGACAATATCATGCCATAGAGACTTTAAAAAAATCAGTGAATTAAGGTTTGAGATGGGATTTAATGATTTATTGAATGCCAACATTTTAAATACTAGAGATGGTGATTGGAAGAAAAAGTGGAAGATGTTTAAGAGAAAAGCAGATGTTTTCCTGCCTGAAATGATTTAAATATACCCCTTCAAGGAGGAATTGATTAGAATAATCCTATTTTTATCTATGCTGACACACTGGAAGTGACTTGACATTGACTGATCTAGAGATGGAGATAGTATTTATATGGAAACACTTTCATCTCAAACTGACAATAACTTCTAAGCTCGCCTGGGTCAAGAGAACCTTCTCCAAAGAGCAAACTATGCCTGATCTTGTCATGAAAGGGTAAAAATAGGCCATTTTCTTTGGAAATTATGTTGTGATTTGCATCTGCTATGCACAGAATCCCTATTTACTGTACAGGTTGGTGAATTTCGATTATTCAATTTCATGTTTTGTTCCCTCAAAAACTAATTTGTTAGAAAACAATGCATGTTATAGAAATGAGTCAAAATTGTTAAGAGAAGTCTCAACGTTGAAAGATAAATACATTGGATTTTTGTCTTTTTCTGTCTCTCAAAGAAAATTTTCTCCATTTGAACACTAATACATGAAATTATGTTTAACTAGAATTTTGCTGTAGAATAAAGTTTGTGAACCAAAAATATCCCTATCATTCCTAAAGCTATGTGCAAATTGGCCATAGAATCATTTACTATAAAAATTGCATGTTTTTTTCTATTTTATAGATTGTTTGTGGGTTTTATTATAAATCTTTTTGCTTTTTTTCTTTAAAAAGACCCTCTAAGCTTTCTATTTTAAAAAAACACAATAACCCCCAGTGTGACTAGCTTTATAAATTCTATAACTGTATAAGAAAGAAGCAAGTAGACCAGATACAAAATATTTGCATTTATAATTTTTTGTAAACAAAAAGTTCAACCCAGGTTTATATCATTCGCATTAACTTTTTATTGACCTTTTCAATTGAAAAATGTGATTTGGTTTATCTGTAAAATAGGGATAAATTATGGATCACAATGAAGTGAGACTTTCATTTTATTATGAAGAATGAAAAAGTCAAAATAGAAAAAAACTGCCTGACATTGTAAATGTAGCGATTTCACTAATGAATAATCCAATATATTTTCCAATTATTCTAAACTGACAGCAACCATGAAAATTGAATAATTTGGATCCATCATATTTAATCCTACTTTGTATCCTTCAGTCATTGTTCATAAGGTGACTTTTTAACTGAATTTTGTGATGTAATACGTAGCCATTGTTCAAATCAATATCGTTGACTTCCGTATTATAGAAGAAAAATTTTAAAATCGTTTGAAATTCGTGTTTCTGGCTTTTGTACACAGTAACCAGCCATTTGTGAAACTTGACAGCATATAATTGTATTCCTGAGAACAAATGTTTTGCAACCACCTTTAAAAGATGTACACATTTCAGTATTTTTACAATGTCTTCTTTAGAATGTGTGAACATATTTGTCAGGTTCAGATGAATTATGTAACAATGAAACCTCAAAGCTGTTATGAAGTGTACAGTTTATGATTACTTTTGTAAAAGAAAATGGAAAAGCACTTGAAATATAATTTTACTGTTTCATATGTATTTTGAAAAAATAAATAAAGTGATTATAAATTATTTTTGTCTGTCTTTGAAGAAAATAACTTTTCATATCTAATTTTGAGACATCTGTGTTGCTAAGTGTTTCTTTATTAGTCATCTTTTTGGCACTCAGGAGAGAGCAGTGTAACCCATGTATCAATATTTCAACAGTTCAAGCAACTGTCTATATCTTAAATCAGCGGTTCTCAACCTATGGGTCTCGACCCCTTTGGCAGTCAAATGACCCTTTCACAGGGGTCGCCTAAGACCATCCTGCATATCAGATATTTACATTATGATTAATAGCAGTAGCAACATTACAGTTATGAAGTAGCAACGAAAATAATTTTATGGTTGGGTCACAACATGAGGAACTGTATTTAAAGGGCCAGAAGGTTGAGAACCGCTGTCTTAAATACTTTACTTAATACAAACATTTTTTTCAGAAAATTATTAATTTAAGGTCCTGGATAATTTCCATTAAGGGGTAATTAAACAATCATTAGTCAAGTGTTAAAAGAGGTAAATACCACTTACACATATTAGCTACATTTTTTCATCTGGAAAAAGTCCCTATAAATACCTTAGCAGGTGATCCATTAGTTGGGGTTACTTTTTGTTTGTTTCTGCTCTGCCTCAAATTTTCAAAAAATATTTTCATAAGGAATGTTTGTAGGCGAAACCGGTTTGGCTCAGTGGATAGAGCGTCGGCCTGCGGATTGAAAGGTCCCAGGTTCGATTCCGGTCAAGGGCACGTACCTGGGTTGCGGGCACATCCCCAGTAGGAGATGTGCAGGAGGCAGCTGATAGATGTTTCTCTCTCATCGATGTTTCTAACTCTCTATCTCTCTCCCTTCCTCTCTGTAAAAAAAAAAAAAAAAAAAAGGAATGTTTGTAGCAACTAGGTAGTCAATGCAGCACTGGCTCAAAGAAGTTATATTCGTTGAAAAAGCAGATGTTCTGTACCTAGAATCATTGTTATGAAAGAAATATAGCTCAAAGAAGCAAGTAAATAAATCTGTATAGAATGCAGGGTAAAGAAGAATCGATGATCTGACTTGTCTGTCCTTGTTTAAGTCTTTACTTCCAAAAAATGGGGGAGCCTGATTGAAATCTAAGCTTCTGAAAACAAATGGTCACTTCTTGTTAATATTTCTAAATATTTCCCCAGGAAGCATTTATATTTAATTTTTAGGAAGTATATATATTTATGTTTACAATAATATATATTGTAAATATATGTGTATATTTATAATAAAATATATGTATATATTTATAATAAAAATCTATATTCCCACTAACAATACATGAGTTTCTAAATACTCTGATAAATACATGGCATTATTATTTGAATCTTTGCCAATTTGCGCATGACAAACATGGTATCTCATCAGTGTTTTAAAATTTTTTTCTAGTGGTATTGATCATTTTTTCATATATATTGATTGGCAATTTGGATTTCATTGTTTAAGATTTTTTCCCATTCTTCTGTTAGAATTGTCTTCCTAATTGATTTATAGAGGTTTCTATTCTTGTTTTCTTTTTAATTGAGACAAATTCTTCCTATGACCACCTCTCAAACTGATCTCCATTCGCAAAGCAGAAGGTATAATATTAGGTTATAATCTGTAAAGACAATTTATACAATATATATGAATGAAAAATGTATACATTGAAAAACATGTGAGAAGTAGAAAGCAAATGTAATTAAAAGTTAATGAACTCTTGAAATGTATGAGTTGTTATACTGACAATTTTCTAGGTAATTTTGGGCTGTCACCACTGGTGTATCTGAAAGAATTTGAAAAACATCCAATTCATGGATAAGTCATTATTTATGCTACTAGAGTCCTGTTGCAGAAAGATTCCTGCAAGAATAGGGCTTCCTCGGGCCTATTCCTGCAAGAACAGGGCTTCCTGAGGCCAGAGCAAAGCAGAGAAGGGAGCGAAGCAGGAGACGGGCTTCGCTCCCTCCCATCTCCGCCGCCTCAGCTCCCTCCCTTCCCCGCCGCCTCGGCTCCCTCCCTTCTCTGCCACTTCACTTCCTCCCATGTCCACTGCCTCAGCTCCGCTCCCGTCTCTGCTACCTCTGATCCATTCCCTTCTCTGCCGCTTGGCTCCCTTCTGCAGTGCTTGGCTTCCTTCTACACTGTCTTCAGTCTTCGCTGGGCACCTGTGTATGCAAATTAACCACCATCTTTGTTGGGTTAATTTGCATACTCTTCTGATTGGCTGGTGGGCATAGTGAAGGTACGGTCAATTAGCATATTTGTCTTTTATTAGTGTAGATTGTTTAAAATTCCTTTTCGTGCTATATTTAAACATTTTTTATTCTATTCACATAAAATAATACAGAACAAAGGGAAGGCATGTTCATTAATGTCTACAGAGAATACAACCAAAAATGTGAATAGTAACCACAAATAAGACACTTGACAGTTTTCATGTTTTTTAAACTCACTTTCTTTCCTAATAATAATAAAACAATCATCCAAAGTTCCAAATGCAAGTGTATATTGCTTAAACAGAATCAGTTCCCACTGTGAATGCATTTAGTGAGTCTAGTTGTTTAGCTTGTGTGTATTTTCATGATCAACTATTTTTCTTTGATAAATTTCAGCTCATATATGACTGAAAATGTTACTTTGAATGGGAAACTAAACCTGAGTCAGTGGCGGGAACACAAACCAGAAAGTAAAAGACTTAATATGTAAGGATCATTATGGAAACACAAGACACAAACAAGCCACCAAATTGCACAACTCCTGGAGGCATCAATCACACTATAGCCTATATAATGATGCCTCCCAGAATACACAAATGCTATTACCTGAATAATAAGGGAGAAGCAGTCCTGAAAGTTACAGTCATCTTACCCAGAAGCAGTAATTGAAAGGTAGAGTCAAGAATTAGATTTTTTTTTAAGTTGGACATATTGCCTAAAACATACAGAACATGTACCATGCACCTAGCACTGTGCTCATTGCAAACCTATGCCTAATCTGTACAAAATCCCTGTGATGTACTATGATGACTATTTTAAGATCTGAAAATTGAGGCTCAGATTAATTGAGTGGATATACATGCAGTTAATACTAGAGCACAGCTTTGAACACATGGTTAACTCATTCTAAAGTCTGACATCCTAGTCTCTATATATCATGAAATATGAAAACTAATATTTATTCAACTTAAAAAATATTTTTACACTTGCTGTAGCTTAAATCTTAACACAAATCCTTTAGTCATTAGTTTATTCAATAAATACCTACTGAGCAGCTACTCTGTCAGCCATTTTTCTTGAGTTGTAAAATGTATAAATGATCAAAAATAATAAAAATCTGTGATCTTATGGGAATTAAATTCTAGTCAGAGAGTCAGACAATGGAAGGGCCAACATCTGGCTGGGAGAGGGAAAGCAGGGGGTTAAGAGATAAATTAGAGGTGAGGGATTTTGAGTCAGTGAACATGAGATTCTGTAAAGAGCAGAAGAATGGAACTGTATTTTGTGGGGAAAGTGGAATCAAAGATTTAAATTTTTTTTCAGATGGGAAAAATAACATCACACTTTTTGAGAATAACAGTGTAAACCGGGAAAACATAATACAAGTGGGGGGGCAGATTTCTGGAGTGAGTCTTTACCTGAGTGAGAGGAGCTGAGGTCAAATGCACCAGTGGAAGGATCCACCTAAATCAGGTGCAGGGGCAGCTCATGCACCAATGTGTTGTCAGAGCTTTTAGCTATAGGTATTGGTAGATTAGCAGATATGGTGGTGGGACATACGGAAGCGCTCCTTTGAATGCTTCAATGTTCTCAGGGGAGAAGGAAGCAAGGATGTCATTTGAGGGGGAAGTCCACAGGTAAGTATTCAAAATAAACTGATGAACAAAATAGACCCAGAGACAGAGAAGCAAAGAACAAACTGTGGAACCCCAGAGGGAAGGTAAGGGAGGTTGGGTAGGTGGGAAGAGACCAAACAAAGAACTGGTATGCATATATGCATAATCCATGGTCACTGACAATAGGGTGGTGAAGGCCTGGAGCTGGGGGTGGGGGAGGGAGCGGGCTAGAAGAGATCAATGGGGGATAAAAGGGGACATATATAATACTTTCAACAATAAAGATTTTTTTAAAAAAAATCCTGAGAAAGGACGAGATGAGAAAATCTTCCAGGAGAGTGGAGGGTGAGCAGCCTGGGGGAAATGTAATATGATTGCTAGGCAGAATTAATCTTTACTTCAAGGTTTGTGGCCATGGATTTAAACTAGGAACAGTCAGCATGGCTGTGTGCTTTTCTCCAGTCATGCTCAGCTTCAGGGGTATAGGCACAGAATTTTGATGGAATAGGATTAACAAAGAAAGTAAGCTGGAAAAATAGGAGCTAGTGACCCAAGAGCAAGGCATGAAATTGAGAAAATAGAAGGGCTGCAGTTATTTATGTCTTCTATGAGAAAAGAAAATTATACTGCTGTTAGTCACAATAAAAAGGAAATAATTGTAGGTTTTTTTTATTAAATTAAATTTATTGTGACATTGGTTAATAAAAGTATATAGGTTTCAAGTGTACAATTTTATGATACATCGTCTGTGTACTGCACTGTTTACCACCCAAAGTCAAATTCCCTTCCATAGCCATATATTTGACCTCCTTTACCCTTCATATCCCCTCACTCCCCTTTCCCTCTGGTAACCACCATACTGTTGTCTGTGTCTATGAGTTTTTGTTTGTTTGTCTTGTTTGTTCATTTGCTACTTTCAGTTTTATACTCCACATAGTGAAATCATATGGTTCTTTACTCTTTCTGTCTGATTTATTTTGCTTGGCATGTTAGTCTCAAGATTTATCCATGTTGTTGCAAATGGCAATATTTCATCTTTTCTTATGGCTGAATAGTATTCCATTGTATGTATGTAACACCTCTTCTTTATCCAACTTTCTATCAAAGAACACTTCAGTTGTTTCCATGTCTTGGCCACCGTGAATAATGCCACAATGACCTAGGGGTGCATATATCTTCACAAATAAATGTTTTCAAATGTTTCGTGTAGATACCCAGAAAATAGGTTGTCATGTCATATGGTAACTGTATTCTTAATTTTTGAGGTACTTCCATACTCTTTTCCATAGCAGCTATATCATTTTACATTCTTACCAGCAGTCAATGAGGATTCCTTTTTCTCCACAACCTCTTGAACACTTGTTATTATTTATCTTGTTGATAATAGCCATTCTAGCAGGTGTGAGGTGGTATCAAGAGGAGAGTGGAGGGTGAGCAGCCTGGGGGAAATATAATATGATTGCTGGGCATTTCCCTAAAATCTAGGAAGTTGAGCATCTTTTCATATATCTGTTGGCCATTTGTATGTCTTCTTGGGAGAAATGTCTGTTCAGGTCCTCTGCCCATTTTTTAATTAGATTTTTGGGGTTTTGTTGTTGTGTTGTATGAGTTCTTTAAATATTTTGCAATTTTTAAAGTGTAGTAAACAGGCTGATTTAAAGTCATTCCTTCGCTTTTTAAAAAGTGTATATTTTTTATTGACTTCACAGAGAGGAAGGGGGAGGGAGAGACAAATAGAAACATCAGTGATGAGTGAGAATCATCGATCAGCTGCCTCCTACATGCCCCCTACTGGGGATCCAGCCCACAACCTGGGCATGTGTCCAGATTGGGAATTGAACCATGACCTCCTGTCCTGGTTCATAGATGAATACTCAACCGCTGAGCCACGCCAACCAGGCCATTCACTTTTTTCACGGATGTTATTGATCATCTATATGAGTAAACAAAATTGATCCAGACTCTCCCATTATAGAGCATAAATTGAAGTGGGAAAGAGATTTTAATCAATACTTCTAATTGAGACATGCAACTTTTTAATACTGTGTAACCGCTAGACCTAACCTAGTCTGCTGGAGCTTGGTCAATGGAAATTTCATTAGAAGAAGGGATATTTTAGTTGAGTCATGAAGTCTGAAAAGGTGGTAGGTGTGATGGAAAACAGAGAGTAGTGCCTGTGCAAAGACCCTGAGTATATTAGAAGAAATAAAAGATGCTGACTATGGATGGAACAAGAAGATTAGCAGTGAGGCTGGAGAGATAGCTAGGTGGGAGCCAGCTTATGCAGCAGTATGACTACTAATCATTTGGACTTTCTAATAGGAAAATGGGATCCCCACAGACAGGAGAGTTTCAGGTTGACACTTTTTAAATATTGAGAGAATAGACTGTAAGGATACAAGAGTGAAACAGAGAATGCTGAAGAGGGGGTATTTTTGATGGAGGAGGGGAGATTAAAAAATATTTTCCTCATACTCGGTTTGAGGTGAAGGAAAGATCTAAATGTCTATGGCAAGTAGTCCAAATCATTTGCTGAGAGTAAGATGGAAGTAAGGTGTTTAAGGATATAGAGGAAAATTCTAAAATAGTTACTGAAGAACATGAGAAAGTTACATGTGTTCACTAACCTTATTGTAGTAATCATTTTGTAATATCTACATCTATCAATCAAATTGGTACAGTATACTTCTCAAACAATTATGCCAATAGGCTATATATGCTGACAAGTAATATAAGAAGTTGTGGCCTTAAGTGAAATTTCTAAATTAGTTATTTTAAGGTTGAACAAAAGGTACAGGATGAACTTGGGGAGGTGAACTCTCAGGTGGACAAAATAACACCACTTCAGGCAGGTGGCCAAGGCATAGTAGCTTAAGTGTTTCATATGATCTGACCTAGAGATGAATGTGAGCAGGTGAGCAACCAGGAGGAGGTCAGGTTAAGGCAAACATGTGGAAGACACTGAGGCTATACAATATTTTGCTGATCATGGATGAGGAATAGCAAATGGCACACACAGTGAAAGGGGAGTGTAAAAGGTGTGAGGGACTAGAATAGTAGAGAAGCCCCAGAGCATTGTGAGAATGCGAACTTGAAAGTGGTTGAGAATGACTAGGCTGTCTAGAACCACAGGAATGCCAAGCAGCAGATCTCACTTCAGTAGTTCCTGGAGGATGGTGGGCTCTCAGCTTCCCAGGGTTGCTGAAGTTTGGAAAAGACGCCCTTGTGGTTTGTGATGGGGCAAGGGGGGAAGGTTTCTTGATATCTTTAAGTGACAGCCGGGAAAGTTCCTAGGAAATGTTTCTTTTATGAAATTGCATTATCCAACAGCTTAATTATCCAACTTCAATTCTCTGAAAAAGTTAACAGTTTTCCCCCCAAAGAAGAAAAATTAATAGCTTTTAGTGAGGGTTGGGAGCATGAGTCTCTTCATCCCCAAGAACCACCCCCTTGCCCTGTGGGCTAACCTAGAAAGCAAGCTCTCTAACATAAAGTAGGTATTTTCATTTTCTGCTGCTTGATGACACTTACCTTTGGATCAAGTGGTATGTTCCTCCTCCATCAATGGAGACTCTTTAGCTGAGGTGTCATACAGTCTTCAATTAATTGATTCTCTTATTCTAAGTTGTTTTTGACAAGTCAATTTATGTAACACATTTTGGCTAAATGAATCATTCTCATACTCTTATCACTTGTGTCTATAATGTGAAAGCAATGATTAAAGCAGTTCAGAATCTCTCTATGTAATGTGATTTGTTCACCCTCAGTAAGAAAAGTCTTATGAGTTCAGGCTGTCCATTAACTGTCATGTGTGTGGAGGGTGCCATACGCAGCCTCTATTCTAAGCCTCTCAAAGGGAGAGGCACCAATATGTTTATCACTTGAGCTTCTGCCCTGAATCTCTCTCCCTTATTTGTACCTTAGAGAATAAATTGGGTCAATTTAGGAATTTAAAAAAGAGGTTTTGCTTTAAGCTCTCTCTCTCTCTCTCTCTCTCTCTCTCTCTCTCTCTCTCTCTCTCTCAACCAAAAGCACAAAGCAAACCCCCAGAAGATAAATGACACATTATCTTGGCTTCTCATTCCCCAGAATTCAAAACTCATCTCCAATAGCATGTATTCCTTTCATTAGTTTGGAGAAAGACTGAGAGCAAGAGCCCTCCAAAACCCCAACCTGAAAAGGTACCACTTCCCAAACTTCAAATGACCATGAACCTTCCTTTGCTTTCTGAATTTGGTTATCCTCTCTTAGGAGAGCTAATACAATTAGTAGTCCTAACAGACTTTGAGTGCTTATTAAGAACCATTTATCCATAATTGACTATGTTTTTGGCAGAAGAATTTACAACTGTAGTTTACTAACAGATGAAGAAACAGTCATGGAACATTTCAAAAGCCTCCCCTGAATCACACTAGTTATAAATAGTAGTGTCAGGTTTTTAGTCCAGAAGCCCAACTCCAAAGACGCATATTCTGAAAGTTGTACTCCACCACCTTAAGGAGGCTGAAAGAGGGGCTGGACTTTTCCTCCCTCCAAGAGTATAAGATTTTGTTCTATTGTCTCTCAATCTCTTTCTATGTTCAAGGCAGTGATTGTAATCCCTAATATAATATTTCATGTTCTGAAATAAAATTGATAGCAAGCAGTAAAGGATTAACTCAGCAGGCCTGGGTTGTCCAAACCTTGCACATTCCAAACAAAGGTTTGGCCCTTGACTGGCTCTTGGAAGGTAATATCTGAGCCCTTAGAATCTTATGCCTGAAAAGAGTATCTTTGTTTACCTATGGCTTTGGGTCACAGCAGACAGTTTATGTTAACAAAATAATTTATGGGGCCACACAGTGTCAATTTGATCTTGGAGTTGCTGGAGACTGAGTAAGGTCAGCCATATAGGTATTCCATAACTATGTGACTGACCCCCAATAAAAATCCTGGGTGCCATGGTCTAAGTGAGTTAGCAACACTTCATGCATGTTGTGGCTGGAAGAATTAAACATGTGACTCCACTGGGAGACAACAACCATGAGCTTGAATCTGATCTCTCTGGACTCTGTTCTAAGCATACAAGATATTTACTTTAAGATAAAAGAACACATAAAAGAAAGTTATCTATAATAATAAAAGCGTAATATGCTAATTAGGTCGGATAGCCAAACGTCCTTCCAGACAAAGCCAGGGCTGCAAGGGCTGAGGCAAGCTGCTGCAGCTGCAAGGGCCAAGCCTCTTGCACGCATTTCATGCATCAGGCCCCTAGTTTGTAATAAAATAATAGATCTTTAAACATGGAATTGTCTGGGCATGACTACAATATATAATGTAGTCAGATGCTTGGACTTAGAACTAAAGCTAAAGAGCACCATTTATCTTTGGAGGCATGATTTTTCCAAACGGTTAACAACTCTCAGCAAATTTCAAAGTAGAGTGTAATCTTCCCTCAATAGCATTATTCCTGGAAAATTAAATGCATTTCAACGCTATGCAAAAATACTTTGGGTTTACATGTAAAACAGAGGTAAGTTCTAAGTTTAGATCATTATGAGAAGATTTTTATCTATCTGATGTTCTGTGGATCAATTGAAAATTATGCAGAATACTGAACAATTCTTTCTTGTGAAGGCTGCCCCTGAATATTTCAGGACAATACCACCCCTGGTCTTTTCTCATTAAATGAGTTAGGACTATGACATCCTGGGAGTTATCATTCCTATTGACAACTACTGATCCAATGATATTACTTCTTTCTCCATGGTTTAAGCCCGTGTGACATTTCTAAACATGCTCCAATTGTTCACCAGTTCTTGAAATTCCTTCTGAAGGAACTAGAAAGGATCTTGTAGCATTGTACATGCATACATGAATACAACCAGTGGCACAACAAGCATGAGAGGAAACTATTTTTAGAGGTTTAGCAATGTTGTTGCTTTTTCCTTCCTCCTTGGAGTTTACTTTTTCTCACCTCTTTCTTTCTCTGTTTGCCACAGTCAAAGCAGCAATATTTTCCATGATCATTTTCTCAGGGGAGAAACATGACAGAAGAAAAAAAAGTTTCTTCTTGGCTTTTCTGTTTCAAAAGCCAACACTCATTGGGGCACAGAGATGACTTTGTCCAATTAAGGCAGAGTTTTCTTCCGCTTCCACTCCTGTGAGACTAGAACAAGTTCTATAGGCTGGGTGGTGGGGAGCTGAGGCAGGACGAGAAGGCCTGACATGACAGGAATGAGGGATTTTGAAGCAAAGGATCACTCTCAGGAGGCATTTTATTCAAGGACGTGGCAGCTACAGAAAAGCTGACCTTCCCCAGTTACTGTGGAGGAAGCACCACCCATTCCCATTGGTTAAGCTCCCTACTGATTTACAAGACTTCTCTGGCACCTCTAAGCTGAGTGTCACCTAGCAGGGAGTGAGTCTTCCAATGCTGTAATGCTGCTTGGACCCTTGCTGATATATTCCAACCACAAAGTACTCACTTCGATCTCTTGGAAGAAGGGGTGGAGATTGGATTTGTGATAGAACTGAATTTAGGGAATGTCACTGTAACTGGTTTTGGGTGGGAATGCAGCTCATGATCTTTCTAAACTGCTCAGTGGCCTAATGCATACCCACTGTGCTAGCAAAATGGAAGCCAACTCAGGTGTGGTGTCACCTCCACTGAGACACAAATGAAGATGCTCATCTCATTTCTCCATACTGGAAAGAAAGTGGTTTAGCAATTCAAGGATAAGATTTGGTTTGTTTGTTTGCTTATTTGATGTGAAGAAGCAAGGGGTATAAGAAGAAATGGTGATAGGTTTTTTTTTTGTTTTATTTTATTTTGTATTTGTTGTTTTGGTTTGGCTTTAGAAGCACACAGATATTTATGGCAGATGACTCAGCTCATTTCCACAGATCTGGATGCTCGGTAGGGTCTTCCCTGAATGTGCACATGTGCACCCCTGTGGAAAAAAAAATTGAGCTGCTCTTGACTACTGAGCCATTATGTTCTAAGGACAATAGACTGGATCTAGGCACACATGGCTGCTTCACTTAGCCCAGATTACCCCTCACTTCCCTTCACCCTCCCTCTTGCTCCCTTTCTCCTCTTTCCAAGTCTTCATCTTGAGAAATTTCTTACATTCTAAAAGATACGAGATTAGAAGTTGCTGCTGTGGCTCTTGTTCCAGAATAAACTTGCTTGGACCTAACTTTGCCAGTAGGGACCCACCCTGAACACAGCAGTGTGGGTGCCCCCCAAGGTCCTCCAAGTCCCCATGTCAGAACGTAAGGGGCATATGCTGAGTGAACCCCTCGCACAGAACCTACTGCCCAATGAAAACGTGAAGAGAGTCTGAAAGCAACTTGTAAGCATTACATTGGGCACTGGATTACATGTGTGTTAACAGAACAAGACTGGAATAACTTCTTATGTATTCATAGAATCTTTTATTAATAATATGTTTTAAACTTAAAATTTTTTAAGACTTGGTTGTATTGAACTGTCTAATGCAATGATAGTGTCACATTAAGGAAGACAAAGATGATTTTGATAGGTATATCAACGTTCACGAGCCAGAAAGCAAGGCTGCTGGCCCGAGTGCTTCTGGTCTCCCACCCCAAATGCACCTTGGTGCTGTCGGGTCTCAGGTTAATGCTATGTTCTTTGTTTTTCAGCCTCATGGCTCAGACAGCGTAGGCCCAGGGAAGCCAGGATTCACAGTCATGTCTCCATGTCCACACAGAGTTCTTGGTTTGAGGTTTTGTTTAGGGGAGAGGGGCAGGCAGTGGTGTTTTATATTTGAATTTTATGCTCACCCAGCAGGTTTAAGCAAAAGTGTAGTATATACATTTCATGGAGAAGGTACCTCCCAGCTCCTTCTGGGCTTTGCTTCTCAGATTGAAACTCTGAGGTATGCCTGCTGAGTACAATACAGGGAACAGAAAAGGGGTGCAGCCACCAATCTCCAGGTAATGCCCCAACCTGTCTTCCTAACTCCTGGATACTGCAACCAGTTCTGCAAAGCATACTATTTCTTTACTGGCATACTGGGTGTTTTAGGTCTGGTCAGGCTGCTATAAAAAAATACCACCAACTGGGTGGCTTAAGCAACATACGTTTATTTTCTTACAGTTCTGAGGGATGGAAGTCCAAGATTAAGGTGCCACCAGGGTTGGTTTCTTGTAAGGCTTCTCTTCCTGGCTTAAAGATGGCCACCTTCTCACTCTGTCCTGTATATGACCTTGCCTTTGTGGACACAGAGGGAAAGAGAAAGAGGGAGAGATTTCAGGTGTATCTTCTTCTTAGAAGAAGAATACTAGTCCTCTTGGATTAAGGATCTAGCCTATGATCTCACTTAATCGTAATTATCTCCTTAAAGGCTCTATCTATAAATATAGTGACATTGGGGGTTAAGTCTTCAACAATGAATTGGGTTGGTGGGGGGACATAAATCAGTCCATAGCAATAAGTATTGAATTAAAGGAAAGAGCTGATAATTCGTATTTTACTCATCATCCAGTCTCTCTCTTTCCCTTTGCCTTATTCTCTCTCAGTTTATCTGTCTCTGTGTATGTCTCTGTCTCTAGTTAGCTTAATCCTCTGTACCTCTGCATTTCTACTTTCAATTTCTTTCATATATACAACATAGCACTGGGAAGGTCCTATAGATTCTGAATTTTGATAACAAGAGAACATATTCCAAGTTAAGTGGTCCTAAATCATTTTCCCTAACTTCCCAGAAGCCACTAATCTTAAATATTTCTATTTGATATTAAAAACCCCCTCCTTGCCTAGCCAGTGTGGCTCAGTGGTTGAGTGTCAAACTATGAACCAGGAGGTAATTGTTCCATTCCCGGTCAGGTCACATGCCCGGGTTGTGGGCTTGATCCCCAGTAAGGGGCATGCAAGAGGCAACTGATTAATGATTCTTTCTCATCTTTGATGTTTCTCTATGTCCCTTCCTCTCTGAAATAAATAAAAATATGTTTTTTAAAAAACCCTCCTCTTTGGAGCTACTTAAAATTTGATGCATGCTATATGCAAAAATTGTCAGCATCACATGGTACTTCTTTCGTATGACATATTTCACCAAATTTTGTTGTTGTTTTTCTCCAAAATACAAAATATGTTTCAGATGCTAGTACCTGAAACAATCCTGACCATATGTCTCACTTTATTTCATTATCTGGCTCGGAACATTTTGTCTTTCCTCTCTGAGTCACAATGTGACCTTACCAGTTAACCTCCTATTATTGAAATAAAATCTAAATAACTTCCAGAGCTAAGACTGTGTCTCAACACATGCGGCAAAATTGAAAAACATTGAATGTGTTCTAATTCAGTTGTTATAAATCACCCCATGAAGCCTGTTCATTCCTATGAACAGCAAGAAACCTGGAAATCCTAGAGTTCTGAAGGAAGCACTATACACATTGTGGAGGGTTGGTCCAATGAAATTTGGGGATTAGACAAAAATTTACAGCCCTAGAAGGAAGAAGTTTGCACACCCTTTGATGGAAACTGGCTTCTTTTCTACTACATCCTCCTTTTTCCTCCTCACCCATCCAGTAATTTAATTCCTATATCCCTTTAAAGATAATCAAAGTCACACACCCCTTAATTAATGTCCCCTTAAGATTCCAATATGCAGGTTTTTAAAAATCTTTCAGCTTTTATGTTATAAACTAGAACTTAATAATATCTATAATGAATTGCACTTTCTACTTGTTTCCTTGTCATGGTTAATAAATTTACAGCAGCAAAGACCATGAATTTCTTCATACAGGGGTTTGAAAATGTAGGTTTATAGTTGTTCACAATAATAATACAAGAATAAACTCTGTGTTTTTTGTACTCACAACCATAAATCTACTTTTGCCCACTCCTGTAGTAAACAATATAGAACTAGGCACATTTCAGGATTATAAAAAATGTTTTTTTTTCTTTATTGATTAAGGTATTACATATGTGTCCTTATAGTCAATTCTTAATTCAATTAAGGTTCCTCCTCCAAATTTTTAATTGCACAAAATATCTTTGGTTTAATTAAGAAAAAATTCTGAGGAACATGATCATTTTAGCAGAATCAACAAACCATAGAAAGGCTAGAAATAGCATAATGTAGGACTAAATTTTTCATATAGCATATTCTTGTTTTAATTGTCTCGATTTTATTTTCTATTTGGTCCAGAAAATTAAAATCTGAATAAAAAAATCATCCTGCATATATCAAAAATATTATTACAGAGCATTTTATTATTATAAATACAAATTGTCAAACCTGATTTTAGCTAAGCAGCTTATTACCATTACTCTGTTTCACCTGGAGAGAACTAATGAAAGAGCATGCCTTAGAATTTGTAATGGTAAATTTCTGCACACAAAAAAATTATTGTGCTGTTTCTTTTTCCTCCAGAGAATATTCAATGTTCTCTCTAGCAAAGAACTTAGATGTAAGAAACTATGAAATTTTAATCACAGAAATAACCCTCCCAGCTTGATAGTCAACAAGCACTATTGCAGGGAATAAAGATTTGCTAAAACTAGAACTCAAGGTAACCAATGATGAAGTGAAGGAAAATACTTTGAGATAGAATAACAGTGGTGTTTGGTCTGATTTTAGATGAGATCCCCTATGGAACTTGTATCAGGCAATGCTGTGAGCATAAATAAGGAAGGCAATGGCATTTCTGTGGACCTAAGAAAATTAGAAACAAGCAAGCTAAGTCAATAAGAGGTGAGATGACTACAGAGTAACTCACCAAGGGAACCATGATCAAAATGAGATGACTAGAGATTAACTCACCAGGGGAATCATGATCAAAATAAGGACACCTGAAAACGTTAACACTCTGTTTCTAATGAGACTCAACTTGAAAGTCAGAGTCCATTATATAAATATAATGATATCTAGTATTTTTCATTTGGGATTATTTGTAAGAGAAATTCAAAGCTTGATATAATAACTACAAACAAGTGAAACACAATAAAAGTAGACTAGTGTGAAAAACCAACCATATACATAAGTGCATGTCCTATGGGTATAGAATAAGATGAAAACTGATATAAGTTGGAGTAAAAACTAAGATCTAGAACAATAATGGGGAAGGCAAAGGATAGATGACCCAAACGATGGACACAGCCAAAAAAGGAGCCGGCTGACTATGGCATTGGGGTGGTAAATCTTACCATTAACTCTTGGGGAATCTCATGTTATATTGGAAACAGCAAAAGCTGACTCAATACTGAGTGGATATTCAAATGGCACAGATTCTAAATTTCTCTCTACTTAAGTATGGAGTATGTCTATACCTACAGAGGAGGTTGAATAGATTCAGTTTAGAAAAATGTAAAGGTGAGCGTTTCAAGACCTACAACATCCTCTGAAAGTCAACTTGACTTTTAAAAAGAATAAATTTATTTTAGAATTTTAGAATGCCAATGAATGTAGAAAATAAAGTACTGGCTGTTATAATCTCAGAGTTTGACTTAAAATAATCTTAATTATATATTAAAACCTATTTGGTAATTATAGTGTTCATGTGACATGCCTCTCAAATAAATGTGCTTCAAATTAAATTGACACAATCTTATCCACAAAGTTTATTCTCGTGTTTTTAAACTTATGACCTTCAAAAGGAATCATGGGAGAAGTAGAAGTGTATGGCACTGTTGATTTCTATTTTAAGAACATTAAATCAATATTTAATTTGAGTAAATGATAACCTTCTTCCATACTTTGGCACTCGCAGTTTAGTTTATACCTAGAGTGAAAATACTTAATATAATGTCCTCCAATAATAGTTTATTTCTAGAAATTGGAAACAGAAATTACAAAGTAACAAAAAAGACTCAACATGTGGCACACATTTATTCATTCTATTACCTTTCTCAAAATGACAGCTATAAGCCAGGCACTGCTTTGGTGCTAAGAATATATCAGTAAGAAGATACACAAAGTTGCTGTGGTCAGAGAGTTTACATACAGATCTGAGGTAGAGAGATAGACAATAAAAATAAATAAAAAGATAATTCCAGATTGTGATAAATGCTAAGATGAAAATAAATAAGGTGATATTGTTATCGGAGAATGGGATGGATTGCCCTTCTCTGTTGCTGGTGGGAGTAGGATTCATGGGGTGCCACTAGAATATGAATTCCTGGAGGCCCCCACAGGAGAATGAAATGTGATAGGAAGCTTTATTTGCGTGGAATTACATTCCTCAAGTTGCAAAGTCCCTTTTCCCTTAAACCAGTCCTGGAAAAGGTGCAGCTGGGGATTGAGCAGAGCTAGAAGTAGAGTCAGAGTCCAAAGTTTCCATTCCATGGACCTTGCACAGCAGCACCAGGCTAGTTCGAGTCCATCAGTCCATTGTGTGTGGGGTCCACATGGCTGTGGGCCCTGTGGGTGAGTGCAGAGTGTGAGAGCACTGCAAGCCAGGAGTCAGGCTGAGCAGCAAGAGCAGGCGAGAGTATAAGAGAGGGACCTTTGTTCAAGAGCTTATGTATCGCAGATTTCCCACCCCTGCAGTGGCCACACCCATTCTGATCAGTGACCTGCTTCTACATGTGGCCAAAAGTCAACTATCTTTCCTGAGTCACCCAGACTTTACTGGGAATGCCTATAATATTTGGTTTTCCCTTTGCTTCTTTCCAGTTAATTCATAGCTGGGTTAAATATAAAGATATCAATATGTTGAAGAGTAAATGAGTGAACCCACTTTGAATATGATAATCAAAGAGGACCTTTTAGAGGATGGCACATTTAAGCCGAGACCTACAAGATGAGAAGAGACAGCTAAGATGAAAGTCGACAGTAAAAGCCAATCCCATAGGCAACGAAGAGACTAGAGGAACCTGAAGAAGACCCGCTGGGATCAATGTCCTTTCAGAGCAAATTATTACACTGAAATAGCCCTGTTCTCCACCTCTCCAAAGGGACTGCTTCCAAACCTTTAATACAGACATCCAAAACCTGCAGGAGACCTACAGCTGTTGCCTGAAGCAAAGTGAATGGGATAGAGTAGCATAAGATTATAATGGAGCTACGACTGAGAGGGCCAGGAGCAGTGGGAGCAGCAAAAGAGGGGTGTAGACATTACTCATTTGCAACAGGAATCCAGAGTATTAGTCAAGATCATGATATGAAGCCATTTATATTTTTGATCGACCCAGTGGCTTCCATGTTTATTCCTTAACTCTACTGGTCCCCTTTTAGGAAATGGCCAGTCCAATAGCAGCAAATGGAAGCCTTGCCAGTTGAACAAACAGCGTAAGCTCCACGAGGCTGAAAGGTTTTCAGGGGTTTGTAATTAAGGAGTCACAGTGACTCTTGAAGTCAGTCCGTCAATCCGTCGTTTTTTCAAGAAAATATCACCCACAGCAGGGGACAAGGCAAAGGAGCCACAGAAGAAACACCCCGAGTTCTGTGTGTTCTCTGAGGGCAATTATCACCTTGACATGGCCCTGTTTCCACCTCCTGAAACAGGCTGCTTCCAAGCTCTTAATAGAGATGTCAAAAACTCAAATGCCTCCCAGAGCCAGGCAGGGAATATAAATGATTGAAACAGGTGAGGCGGGGACCAAATCATATACTTCATCTAAAGAGGTCAGCAGCTTATTAGCTATAGCAGATTGTTGCCTTGTAAATGAATATCTTTTTTTTTAATTCTTTATTGTTGAAAGCATTACATATGTCTCTTTTTCCCCCATTGACCTCTTCCATATTTTAAAGAGCAGCCAGAATCTCTATGTTAAATGCTAGTAACTAATTAAAAACTTATTTAACTTAACTGAAAGGATCAAAATTTTAATAAGCAGCAAGGAATTGCAGTCTTGCATCTTGGATCTGACCTGTCAGTAATGAGTTTGCAAATTTTCTTTTTAGGTACCTTTGGAAGCTCACACCAATTTAAATCTGTCTAGACCTCCTATTGCTTCCTGAGCCACCAATAGAGTCTACTAAGATTTAGAAAAACTTCTCAGAAGATCCAGTAAATAATACACTAGGGGTAGAGGGTCATAATGTATGCAACTTTGCCTTAAATTTTCCAGAGGAGAAAAACTTTCTGATCTTCCATGCAGGTCATTTATTCATGCACTCATTGTTCATTCACTCAACAAACACCCTCCATTACATATGCTTTATTCAACATTGCCTCCTCAAATAGATTGCCTGCTATCTGATATGTGCTTAATAGATATAATACACAAAACTATGTTATCTTATCACATTCAAAAGATACAGAAGTCGCCCTAGCCAGTTTGGCTCAGTGGATAGAGCGTCAGCCTGTGGACTAAAGGGACCCAGGTTCAATTCTGGTCAAAGGCACATGCCCAGGTTGCAGGCTCGATCCCCAGTGGGAGTCATGCAGGAGGCAGCCAATCAATGATTCTCTCTCATCATTGATGTTTCTATCTCTCTCTCCCTCTTCCTTCCTCTCTGAAATCAATAAAAATATATTAAAAATAAAATAAAATAAAGATATAGAAGTCCAGCTCCATAAAACATTAAGAATATTGCTGACCTTTATTACAGTTCAGTTGAAAATGTATTGGAATTACTTTCCACATTAAACAGTAAAACATTCCCAACTCCCTCTAAGTGTCACTTTAAATAGCAGCAACTGGAGTTTCTAAAGCATTCCTATTTGCAAAATTTAACAAAGCCCCTGACTTCCAATCTCAGATAAATTTATCTTTGGCATTTCCTGTACTGGTGATCATTATATCCTCTCAGTTTCTTCAAGTGTCCCTACTCCTATATTCAGCACATTCAGAGTCTTGTGAGCACAACAAAGACTCTTAGCTGACCAAGCTACAAGTCATTCTTCCTCCTTAGAAACCTGGGCCAAATGGGAGAACAAGTTTGGGGAGGAGATGGAGGTAAAAAGGAAAGAAAAAGACTTCTAAGAAATGTTCCTTTATTCCCATTGATAGGGGCAGAAATAGAATATTGGGGACCAGCTATAATCGTAAGAAATATTAATCGTGCTCTGTTAACCGTGATTGTTTTGTTCTGATTAAAGAAGACACATTCTGACCTGGCTGGGAGTTGCATGTGGGACCTGCAAGCTCACCTGGAAATGCAGCCCATCCTCCCCATCAGGGAGCTGCCTATTATCATGGAAAGATTAACAACCTTGTTGCAGAAACCAGAGATGCCAGCTCTTTGAAGACCTCCAGCCCTTTGCATACCCTCGGGTCTTTGCAAATTTCCAGCCTGCATTACCTAACTTCCCATTTGGCATGCCCTTTGTAATCTTTGTCCTCTACCCAATATAAGCAGCTGGCTTATGGTGGGGGGCAGAGCAGATTTTTGTGGATGACCTGCTGCTCTCCCATACTGCTGGCAGTATTGGAATAAATGCTCATATGATTCAACCCTGCTTAATTGACTCAAGTAGTGACAGGCAGCAGGGATCCATTGATTGTCTGGTTACACTATCACATAGATCAGCGGTTCTCAACCTGTGGGTCGCGACCCCTTTGGGGGGTCAAACGATCCTTTCACAGGGGTCACCTAAATACATCCTGCATATCAGATATTTACATTACAATTCATAACAGTAGTAAAATTACAGTTATGAAGTAGCAACGAAAACAATTTTATGGTTGGGGGTCACCACAACATGAGGAACTGTATTAAAAGGTCGCAGCATTAGGAAGGTTGAGAACCACTGACATAGATGTATGTGGAATAAAAAAAAAAAAACAAGATTCCTCTGCAGTTTCTTCAAAATGAAATTAAGATAATGTCTTGCCTTGAGAAACTCCCAATAAGATACCAGTCTAGATAAAGTCACAATCTGGTATCCAATCCCCCAAAAATAAAACAAGTAAAAAAAGAAAATGATCTGATTCATGTAGTAACAGAACCAAACATACTATAAGAATTTCTGTTGGTGTGGTGACCATATACGGCCTGAGACAGTACTGGTTTATGACTGGAATTCCTGTGTGTAGTATCGGTCTGCCCTTCACTCTCATTGTCTCAATTTGGATGAGAAATTATGTTTGCCATATCCATCAGCAAAGCAGAGTGAAGTCTAACTTTAATATGAGAGAAGTCTCTTTTCAAAGACAGAGGTGGCCTATATCCACAGGACTTCATAATAAGCAGGTTTTCACTGGAGAAATTCTTCAGGGGAGATATAGGCTAACCTCTGACTGCTACTATTAAAAGAAGATTCCTGTACATTGTAACATTAGTTAGGCCCCTTGGGAAACTGCATACTCTCTCACCTGTTCAAATACCAAAGTCCGCAAGCATTCTGAGTTCAGAGAAATTGAATACTGATGATATTTATTCTAGGCTGGGCCTTTATTGACCCCCAGGGGACTAGCTGGACTTTGGGTGAGACAATGAATAAGATTAAAATCCTGATTCTCTCCAACTTCAAGGACTAATTTTGATAATTCCAATGATGTCAAAATGTTATCTTAATAGAATGGTCAAACAAATCAATGATCAATTCTGAAATGAAATTAATAAAGGCTTCATAGATATCTACAAATTGATACCGAGTGATATTTTTAAAGCAGAGGTTCCAAAATAGGAAAAAAAGCATAATCTATACATATGAATGTGTATATTTTATATAACAGGTGGGCATTAAAAAAAATCTTTATAGAACTGAAGATAAAAGAATTAAATATAAGTCATTTTTAGAACTTCCTTCACTGTCCTTATACCTTTGACTAAAAGGTTTTCTGCCTCAAACATCAGCTTCAGACAACCAATTAAATAAGTAAACATCTCTCTCTGAGAACTCAATTATTTGACTGAGCCAAGTGCTTAGCATAGCTTCTTGGCTATTCTTTTCTATTGAATGGTCCAAACTTAAGTTCATCACTGCTAAAATTTGTATACAAAGAATGCAGGTCTTTTAAAGAATATGATTTTTAGGGCTTCTTCCTCATTTTGTAAAAAGCCCCCAAGGGATACCTTACCTACCCTCTCATAAGAAACACAATCTGAAAATGACTAGGTACCAAAAGGCATCAATTCATCTTGCCATCCTATACCGTATAACCCTGTTAAACCCTAATGAAGTCTGAAGCTATACTTTAAAGTTTTCCATGTCTTCTAGCTTCATTCACAATCATCTTAATCTTCAAAGTAAATCATTTTGATAAAACAAGTCCTATTCAAGTATAAATGTTTTATAAATAAAATTACCCTGAGGAGATACTGCTCAAATTTAACAAAACAACCTTTGAGCTTTATTATGTATCAAGTAGTGTTAGGTGCTATGAGAAACACAAAGATGAAGATGACACAACCTAGTCCTCCAGGAATTCATAATCTAGTAAAAGGGAGAGAAACACATAAATAAATCATGCTGTACAGACTAAATAAGGCCCAGAATAAGGTACCGTGGAGGAGTTGTGAGATAACAAAATGAGTCTCGCTCTGGAGGGATTTACAATTTCCTGGCAGAGACAAACATTCTACCAGTGCTAATACCAAGTAGGATGTCCTAGAACAGTGGTTCTCAACCTTCCTAATGCCGCGACCCCTTAATACAGTTCCTCATGTTGTGGTGACCCCCAACCATAAAATTATTTTTGTTGCTACCTCATAACTGTAATTTTGCTACTGTTATGAATCGTCATGTAAATATCTGATATGCAGGATGTATTTAGGCGACCCTTGTGAAAGGGTCGTTCGACCCCCAGAGAGGTCAGTACCCACAGGTTGAGAACCGCTGTCCTAGGAGGTCTATTAGAAGTGTAGAGTGAAATCATCTCAGGTACAACCATTTTAAAAGCTTCTACACTTGCCTGTCTCTTTGTGTGACTCTGGCATATTTATTAGCCCATTTAAAGAAAGCAAACATTAATTCTGAGGGGACATAAAGGAAGGTTTGATGGTAATCTACAGACTGGTACAGAAGCAGCAAAATCAAGAGTTTATCATCCTGGCCGCTCAGACAGGTTTGGCATTGTGCTCTTTCTTCTCTCCAGCACCTAGACATCTTTTTGTAAGGCAATTGCACAGGCTGCATGGGCAGTAGCCATCACCAAGTACACAAATTATGGAAAGGTGATCAGGAAAAGAATCGAAACAAGGATTGCTTTAGTAAGGCATATTATGCATAGTAAGTCCCTGTCTTTTCCACTGTAAGAGTTATTGAAGAGGACTCCTCTTCTTGATAAATTTATACAATTAGAAATCTACTTTTCAAATGTAATTTTTTTTTTACAAAAGTAAAGTGTATCCTATTTTTGGAGCTTTTCCAGCATCTGCAGGTTCTCAATGGCCTTTTGATAAGGGTTAGCTAGCTAGCTTAATTAGGCAGACAGGAAGAGGAGATACAGGAAGGATGGAGGCATTTCTGGTGTGAGCAATTAAAACAGCCATAAACCAAGGGCAGAGGTATCTCTGGCCTGAGCAGCTGGGAGAGCCATAAAGGAGAATAAAAGCAACTCCAACCAACAAGATAAGGGGGAGACAAAAGGGGGGCATCACGTGGGCTTTGAGCTTTGAAACTTATACTATGTAGCAGCGTGACCAATGGGGAAAGCATGGGGGTCCAAAATTAAGGAAAGGGACCAAATAGAAAAGTTCATGATCAGACAAAGAGCTTTTATAAACTGGAGACAAAGAGACTCAGCAGATTCAGATTGTTTAGATATTTTCCCGAGAGAGAGAGAGAGAGAGAGAGAGAGAGAGAGAGAGAAAGAGAGAGAGAGAGCAGGCCTTTCCCATTTGGGGACCCCCCATGCCTAGATGGAGTTTATATATGCTTCCAATAAACTTCAACATTTTTATTAAAGAAGGGTTTAGTCCACGAATTTATTTTTCAACTTCCCCAGACAAGGACCCACAAGAAGTCTGCACCCTGAACCTCACATTTTACTTTGACTCAAAATCATCCATATGCCGAGGAGAAATATTTTGGGGTGGCAGATTCTAGTATCCCCTTACTGATCTTTAACTGCACATTTTAATGACTTGATTTTCATATGTTAGAATGACCTGTATACTAAAGTTGATGTTTATACTTCCTCAATTTTTTTAGTTTATAGGCTCTGCAGATTACTTTTATAAGGGAGAAATTTCTTAATGTTATCAATTTACACTTAATGAACTTCATTGGAGATATATTCATTTAGTTTTACTAGGTTTAGGAGTATTCCTTAGATTCCTACCTCAGTTTATTAGCACTTTAAATTTAACTGTCCAATGTAACAGTATTATTCTCAACTTCCATTTTAAAAGATTTTTTTAAAGAAGAAATGTTCCAACTACCAAAGATTTATTTTCTCAAATTTTTTAACCCAAAAATTGTTACCATGTCATTAAATATAATTACAGCGAATGTTGCCGTATTCAGTGTTCTTAAATACATTTAGACTTCTCCAATCTGCATTTTGGTTTTTCAAAAAAACTTAATTTTCTTCCTGGCATTAATTTACTATCATTTATCTGATAAGGTATCAAATTTTCTTAAAGACTACTGGTGAAAATGTTGATTTATGTTTTCAAATGCCTTTATATAAGTATTTTTTAATTTTTAATAAATATTTTTGTATCAACTTTTATATAGGTTTAGTGCACATGACTTAGTCATGATAGGCTAGGCCAGCCGTGGGCAAACTACGGCCCGCTGGCCGGATCCGGCCCGTTTGAAATGAATAAAACTAAAAAAAAAAAAAGACTGTACCCTTTTATGTAATGATGTTTACTTTGAATTTATATTAGTTCACACAAACACTCCATCCATGCTTTTGTTCCAGCCCTCCGGTCCAGTTTAAGAACCCATTGTGGCCCTCGAGTCAAAAAGTTTGCCCACCCCACTAGGCTCTACTTTGGGAAAAGGAAAAAAAAGAAATCTAAAATCCTAATGGTTTAATGATTATTTCTTGCTCATATCAAATCCAATATGAGTTGGCCACCCCTCCTCCACCTTGTAGCTATCTCTGTAGCATATGGTTTCCAAAGTCCTCACCTCAGAGGAAGAAATACTGTGAGCTGTTTTTAAGGGACAGACATATGTGTAACTTACCTTAGCAAATGGCCAAGACCCAGTCACTTGTGCCCAATTTAACTACAAGGGAGCTTGGAAAAATGGTGTATTCCAGTGTACCCAGGGAGAGGAAAATGAAACTTGATAAACATATAAGCATTGCCTTTGCCACGCCAAGTGTAAGAAGAATGCCAGTGGGGGTGGAGAAAACAATGAGGCTTTTTTTTTTTTAACTGAGAAAAATTTGGGTTAATTTCATGCTAGAGTGAACTACCATTTTAAGTCATGGAGACAATTAACTTCATTGTGAGGGTAGAAACTAAAAATTAACTTCTTGATTTTAAAACAAATAAAAAAGCACCATATGCCTTTTAGTGGAAGCTACGGTTACTGTTTAAAATGTGACACTGGTCTCCTACAACTCAAAAGCAAAGAAAGGAAAAGAAAAGAAAAGAAAGGAAAAGAAAAAGGTGAGTAAAGCACACAAATTTGTCTAATATAAGTTTATTCTGACATGGGAACATTCATAAGTAAATGTTGAATCTGAGCATTTTGTTCTGGGCTTGATGAAGAGTGGAAAGCTGTGGAGAAATATGATAGGACAAAGGGGTATGAACCAAGTGCAGTAAACTCGGGGAAACTTAGCAAGGACTGCTCAGATTCCTCCTGATGTCCCTCCAGTCTTCAGAGATAAGGATGCTCCTTTCTATGGGGTATAGGAAGAGCACCTCTCGTTTGAGGGTCTTATGATGCTTCCAAATACATACATGCAGATCACCTGTAATGAAGAATAATTCTCAAACCAAACATGAAAAGGATGAAGAGTCCTGTATTAGTCAGGGTTCTCCAGAGAAACAGAACCAATAGGAAGATATGTAAAAAGAACGGTTTTAAGGAATTGGCTCATACGATCATGGATTGGCAAGTCCCAAGACCTACAGTGTGACTTGGCAAGCAGGAAACCCAGGAGGGCCAGTGGTGTAGTTCCAATCCAAAGGCCACGAGGCTAGAGACCCCAAAACAGCCAATGTTTTTAGTTCAAGTCTGAAGGCAGTAAAAAAACTGATGTCCCCATTTGAAGACCATCAAGAAAGAAAGAATCTCTATTACTCAGGAGAGGTTCAGCCTTTTTAAAAAATATTTAAGCCTTCAACTGATTGGATGAGGCCCACCCATATTAGAGGCAGTTCAAGATGCTTTACTCACTCTACCAATTTAAATGTTAATTTAATCCAAAAACACCCTCATAGAAACATCCAGAATATTCGACCAAATATCTGGTCACCCCATAGTCCAGTGTAGTTGACACATAAAATTAACCACCACATGTGCCTTTTCCAAAGCCTCCCATGTCAAAATTGCACTTAAAGAGTTTTTAGATATTTCACACTCATGACTTTTACATTTTAAGCTCATCTTTTATGAAACAAGAGAACCTACATCTTTTAATGACTTTGCTGACACATCTCTAAAGAAGGCACTGAACAAATTTATTCCAATTGAGTCCTTTAGAAGCTGAAACAATAGGTGAGCCATGGCATGTCATCCAGAAAAAATACAAAAACTTAAAAAAGAAGACTAAGTTTTACCGAAGACAGATTTTTGGATAGGCTGATTTTACTCCCACTTTTCTGTAAGATCTGTTTTATCCTCCAAATCTTCCATAGATATTTTATATTCATGAAGAAAATATGGCTTATAGTAAAGGAGCACCTGCAGGACCTGAGCTATATAGACCTACCATCCTTCTCAGATAATACAAACTGCTAACATCTCCACTGGAAAAAAAAAGTCATAACTTTTATTTGGCTCTGAACCTACAAAGACACTAATAAGAAAGCATGAGAAACAGTCATCCTGCCCAAAAAGGTAGCTTCTTTAAGACCTCACAGGTGTCAACTATGACTCAGCCTTCTGGTGCCTGAACACACACTACAAGGTGCAGGAGACCTAAGAAGGAAGTCCTCAAACACTCAAATCATCACTCACTCTAAAGCCTATTCATTACAGTATTAATTTTTAGATCTGCTTATATTTTAATTCTCAGATAGAAAGGTCAACATGCACACAGGCAGACTATGTGAAGCGAGTAAGCTCTACAGTAGAGCTGTTTCCAGGGACTCACATCGCACGGCCCATTGCCCATTGTATGTCAGATGTGCCGACTGCTTCCTTGAATCTGTTGCACATAATGTGCTCTGCTTGAGCAGCGTTCTCCAGTCAAACACAGAGTGCACATGTGTTCTCTCTCTCTTAGCTGCTGAAAGCTTAATTGCAGTCCTGTCAAAAAGATCACAGCAAAACATCTATTCACTTCTCACCCTTCTCATTCAAGTCTGTCTTGCAGTAGTGTGTTTGAATTTGTTAAGTAGGAACATGATTATGTAAAGTGTGTATTTTTATAGTATGAATGAGTAATCTGTAATACGTGGGGGTTTTTTAAAGTGGAAAACAAGAGCACTGAGTGGACAGAATATTTATTGGCTCTACCTTGGAAGACATGGTAATGCTTAAGTTGAACCCTTTGAGCAGCGGTGGGCAGAGGCTGTAACAGCAGAAATCTCGACTTATCTGCCGTTTTGATTTCTGTGTTTCAGTTACCCACAGTCTACTGTGGTCCGAAAAAATATAAACGCTCATGTATACTGAGACTATTTTTTTTTCCAAATCCTCACCTGAGGATGTTTTCCATTGATTTTTAGAGAGCGTGGAAGAGAGAGGAAAGACAGAGAGAAGCATGGATATGAGAGAAACACACCGATTGGTTGCCTTCTGCACGTGCCCTGACCAGAGCCCGGGCTGGGGAGGTACATGCCTTTGATGGGAATCGAACCCAGGACCCTTTGGTCCCTAGGCCAACGCTTTATCCACTGAGCCCAACTGGCTAGGGCTGAGACTATTTTAATGATTAACAAAATACTGATGATTAAGTGAGATGGCGACATGCACCCCTCCCCAAAACGGGTCCTGAATAAGTACATTTCTTTTCCATTTACCTCTCAAACATATGTTTCTATTGAGTGTAACTTCTGACAGAAACCTAGTTATTTAAGGTTAATTGTAGTTACATTGTGAAACACATTAAACACCAGATAACTCCTAGTCACACAGAGATTGCTCAGACCCCCTTTCCTCAAAATTTTTTACGGAGGTTGTGACGGCAGCAATCTCCACTCACCTGCAGTTTTGATGTCTGTGCTTTCAGTTACCTACAGTCTACCATGGCCTGAAAAATAAAACGTGGAAAATTTTGTAAATAAGCAATTCGTGCATTTTCAATTACACACCATTCTGAGCCGCGCGATGAACTCTCGCGAGGTTTCCCAGGATGGGAACCCGCACACCTTCCGCCCCGCAGGCACGCAGAGCGGCTGCCATCTTGCCTGTTGGACGGCCTGGACCAGGGGTCCTCAAACTACGGCGCGCGGGCCACATGCAAATACAAATATTGTATTTGTTCCCGCTTTGGTTTTTTACTTCAAAATAAGATATGTGCAGTGTGCATAGGAATTTGTTCATAGTTTTTTTTAAACTGTAGTCCGGCCCTCCAAAGGTCTGAAGGACAGTGAACTGGCCCCCTGTTTAAAAAGTTTGAGGACCCCTGGCCTGGATTCTGGCTGTGAGGCTTCCCGCTGCCTGTGTTCAGGTAACGCTTCCTTTACTGAATGGGGGCCCCAAAGCGTGAATTAGTGGTGCTCGATGCGAGTATGGGAAGGGGAGCCCGGGGTGCTGCTCTCCTGTGAACATTCTCGAGGTCATAAGGAAACAACGTCGTTTGCTGAGGTAGCCGAGGTCTATGGTCAGAGGGGATCGTCCATCCATGACCTGCGAAGAAGGGAAAAGAAATTCGTGTCTCACCTGAAGCTGCCAAAGTGACAGCCCCGGTGCGGGAAGAGCGCTGAGTGAAGATGGAGAAGGCATCCATTTGTGGGCGGAGGACATGAAAGAAAACGCGACCGGGTGATGGCAACAGGTGGCGCTAGGGAGCGCCGAGCCAGGACTCCACCGCGGGGTCCCCTGGGAGAGGGAACGCGAGCCTTTCACCACAGGAAGGGCTGGTCCGGCGCAAGAAGGTGAGTACAGTGCCGTTAGGTATTTTGAAAGATACCACATTCAGATACGTTTTGTTACGGCATGTTGTTATAATTGCTCTATTTTATTATTGTCGTTAATCTCTTACAGTGTGTAACGTATAAATTAAACTTTATCATAGGTATGTAAGCGTAGGAAAAACAAATTTTATATATATATATATATATATATATATATATATATATATATATATATATATATAAAATCAGTACTATGCAGTTTCAAGCATCTCCTGTGGGTCTTGGAACATATTACCCGTAGATAAAGGGGGGGGGGGGTAGTGTAATGGTAAAAATGAGGAATTATGCATCTAAGTGACCTCCCCTATAAATCTACACAAAGCAGTGGGTAAGCAGCTAGAGTTATCTTTTGTGTCCCATATCAAAACCTTACTTGAAAGATAATACCAGCTATAGACCATACTGCCTTATATTATTTTAGAGCTTGGGAAGAGAAGAAAAATGACAGCAATATTATCTATCGGTGAGAATGAGATTTAGCTGCATGTAACAGAATCCAGCAGTACTACTAGCTAAAGGTCTGTGGGGCTGTTTTTCTGTCCGTTTTAAATAAGTCCCGAAACAGAGGCCAGGACTGATGTTACTGTTTCTTGGTCATTAGTGTCTATGTTTCTATTTGGCCCTCCTAAGTGCGTGACTTTCAACTTCAGTGTCCTCGTGTTCCAACATGGATGTTGGGGCGTGGTCATCGCTTAGTTATTCCAGGAAGGAAACAGCAGGAAAGGAGGCTAGAAGGGAAAAGAATCAGCCTATATAGTCTCAATAACTCCCGAATGTTTGGAATTTATACATTTTTGTGTTCTATAATTTTAAATCACAATTAAAACTATATAAAATGTTTATAATTATTCCATTGCCACATGGGAAAGGTTATATTCTCTATAAATTATAAGAGTTTTTCTTTATAGATTTCAAATAAACCTTGTCATATAGCACCTTTATTTTCTGACATGCTTTTTAGATTTATTTTTAAAGCTTGAAAAAGCTCTCCATATGATTACATTTCTGAAAATATTTCCCTATATCTTTAAGAATTTTTTTTCATATATTTCAGTGCGATTCTGTTCAGTGATTATAGATTCAACATCCCTTCTATGGCATATTTAACCTTTTTATAGCTCCTTTTCCTTATCTATAAAATAATAATATCAATACCTATCTCATAGAGATGTTATAAAAATATACATGAAATATTTAGCAGAATGCTTGTCATATATTAAGTGCTAAATTAGTTACTCATCATTTCCATTAAAAATAAACTAATAATAAAATAATAATAATAAAAAAAATAAAATAAACTAATAAATAAAATATGGTATGATTTTAAGTAAGTAATGGGATATAATTGAAAGAAAATTTTAAACCTTCTTGTTAGAAACATTTCCTTCAAGTAGGCAATGACAGTGACATTGGCTCCACAGAGTTGAAAAATTCAAGGAAATGCAAGTCCTCTAAGGGCATAGGTTATTTACCTATCCTGTTTACTGTTATATCTTTGGTGCCTAAAACAGTAACTGACACATGATAGGCACTTAGTAAATACTGAATAAATACTTCTTGTTCTGGCTGTAAAACATATCTGGTGTCATCCTATATTAAACATGTAATACTAGAGGCCCGATGCACAAAATTTGTGCAAGGGGCTTGGCCCTTGCAGCCCCAGCCAGCCCTTGCAGCCCCAGCTTCGTCCAGATGGTCGTTCTGCTGGTCAGTCTAATTAGCATATTAGCTCTTTATTATATAGGATGGGAATGGTCCTTATGCTGTGAAGCGTAAGACCGACCTTGTAATGACCAGATCACAGTCAGCAGGAGAGTGGGGCAGTGAGCTACAAGCCGGAAGCAGAGAGTTACAGGAGGAGGCAGGGCAGCAAGCTATGAAAGGGGGTGGGGGTGGGGGCGGGCAGAGGGAGCTACAGGAGGGTGGGGCAGCAAGCTACTGGCTACAAGTGGGTGGTGGAGAGCTACAGGAGGGGGCACGACAGCAAGCTATGAGGAGGGGCGGGGGGAGCTACAGGAGGGTGGGACAGTGGGTGGAGAGCTACTGGAGGGCATCAGTGAACTACTGGCGAGCTATTGGCACATGGATTCGTGTGCAGGGCTACTAGTAATAAAATAAATGGTGTGCTTATCAATTTTCAACATCTGAAGTCAACCTGTGGACAATGCACTAATCCTTGGTTTGGGTTGCAGAACAGAATGTAAACATTGGTAGCCTTTGCAACATAAAAGTAAAAGTATAACTGACAGAAGGTAGGAAGTAAAAACAGAAAGGAGATATGATAATTCTTTTTTTATATTTTTTAATTGATTTTTTACAGAGAGAAAGGGAGAAAGAGAGAGAGTTAGAAACATCGATGAGAGAGAAACATCGATCAGCTGCCTCCTGCACACCCCCTACTGGGGATGTGCCCTCAACCAAGGTACATGCCCTTGACCGGAATCAAACCTGGGACCCCTCAGTCCGCAGGCTGACACTCTATCCACTGAGCCAAACCGGTTAAGGCAGATAATTCTTATTTTATATCGAGTTGTGGCAAGATATTGAGGAATGTTGATTAAACACAAAATAGGGGTACTTTTATTATTTCAAAGTAGCCAATAATATAACAAACATTTGAAGGATGAAAAAGGAGATCATGAGGTGAGATAAATTTTCCTCTTCATAGCAGAGTTGATAAATAAATAGATATACTAGTATGAGCATAGTACTTAGGGCTAGTATATGCAGTAATCCACTGTCATGCTTCCATTTTGTGAAGAAAATCAATTGTACAGAGAAGACCTTGTGGCAATAAACAGAGGTTTGGATAACTAGAGTTGTATTGCATCTTTAATTACTTAAGTTCTTCTTGAACTTGCTTTACAATTTAGGGGCATGTGTCTAAAGCCAGGCTGGCTGCCTAAGTACAAATCTCAGCCTAATTAAGACAATTTACCTCACTTCTGTGTAGCTCTAAGAAATTGTATCTACCTCCTGAACTTGCAAGATTTAAACCTATTTATACATTTAAAAAAATGTTAAGAACAGAACCTGTTAAGATAGACTGAGACTAAAGTTTCCCTATTTATCAGGTCTCAAAAACAGCAGTTTAGAGAATAAGAACATAGACTCTGGAGGTTTGAATCCTGGCTTCACCACTTACTCATTCTGTGACCTTTTCATCTTTTCTATTCCTCAACTTCCTCATTCATAAATGGATTTGTTAGAAAAATTGAGTTTATATTTCTGAATTAAGTGAGTTAGTTTGTGATTAAATAAGTTAGTTTGTAATTAAGATAATATATAGAAGTACCTGGCTCATAGTAACTATTACAAACATAACTTTAAAATAAATTTAAAATTAACACAAAAGTCCTCATGGAGACTACAGATTTTCATAGTTATTGTAGCTCCTGTTCTTTATGTTTTGGGGGTTCTGTTTTTTTGTTGTTTGTTTTGTTTGGGTTTTTTTCACTGGACAATAAGGCATATTGAAAAATTCTGGGCTTTTCTCCCTGTTATTCCTATTAAGTTTCTCTCTCTCTCTCTCTCTCTCTCTCTCTCTCTCTCTCTCTCTCTCTCTCTCTTTCTCTCTCTCTCTCTCTCTCTCTCTCTCTCTCTCTCTCTCTCTCTCTTTCTCTCTCTCTCTCTCTCTCTCTCTCTCTCTCTCAATTGAAGTATGTATCAATGGAAGTTAAACACTTCTCATTAGTCACCTGGAAATTTTTGACAGATCGTTGATAGCATCTGAGTGATATGGTTTTTTATGACACACTAATCAGTCACTTCAACCTCTCCTAGCTTTGAAAATTTCTATGTTCTATTCTGAGAGATTTCTTCTGTCATTAAATTACTTGGCTTGTGACAAGTAATCTTCTGTACACAATGTAACTTTACATTTCAATGCGGCATCACAATGCAGTCTTTTCAAAGACACTTTAAGCAAGAATTAGGAATTCAGAAATAACTTATTCTATTGCCTGTGGAATTAGTTATCAATTTAAGTGACTCTATTGAGGTGACAATCAAAGGAACCTCTGTAAAAAGGAACCTCACAAGCAATGGCAATAGAAACTTACTCCTTGTCCTGGTGGCCAGCAAGTTTCTTTTGACATTTCTAAGATACATCCCAATTTCAGAAAGAAGGTAGACAAAAATGTGCAATTTGAAAGAGAGGAAAGAAGAAAAAATTATTGAATACCTTGAACAGATTCTGTGTAACTTATTTTACATATATTATCTCTACTCCTCGTAATCTTTTTTTAGGTGAAAAAAATTATAACCTCAAAAAAATTGAACTAACCCCAAATCACATAGTGATACACATTTACCTCAAATATTGCTGAAGTGGGAGTTTAAGCCAGGCATGTCAAAACATAAGGTTCAGTTTATTCCATTATGTTCCTTGCCTATCAAAGTAACATGTACTATGATATAGAGGATTACTTTAGTAAATAAAATCTAATTTTCCATTAACATAACTAGCATATCATGATCTTAAAGAGAATATCAAAACTTACTGAAGCAGAAGCATTTTGGTGATCTAAACTTAAACATTATCCCCGCTCCATCCTTTGATCCATTTTCCTTAAGTTCCTATGGAAATCATCTATTTTGGGTCTATTATGTATTGCTACACCTTGGTTGCTCAGATTTGGGCTACTTTTGTTGGTCTTTATAAAAACATTCTTGAATATAATATTATAATCATACTAATTTTTATACCCTCTCTTTCCCCTTTCTAATGTATTAATGTTAATTATTCTTGTTTCTTTTATTTTTCATGCCAACCTATTTACAGTTTTATATCTTACCACATTTTAATTGTGCCCGGAAGTTGTCCTGGACAATCATTAAATATTGAATCTTTCTTGATCTGCTATTTTCATAACCTTAAACCTTTCTGCAAAATTACTCTTTTATTCTCTGATTTTGCTATTTTGTCTAAATATCTTCACCTTTAATTTTCTAGCCTAAAACTTAATTAATTGAGCATGTAGTAAAGAATATCAATTTTTGCTCTTTAAACCTTATGTTTTATCCTTTTGCATGATAATTCTCCCTGCTTTATATTTTTTGTCTCTTCACTTTCTGACCTTTTGAAAAGGAGAATTCCTTCTTGTAATTATATTGACCTACATTTCATTTTTTGTTTCCATATGAATTTGCAAATCTTCCATACACTCTGCATAATTAAAAAAAATAATATTTCCAGAGAATTTAAAAACACAGTATATACCCCAGTGAGCATTAATATACTACTATGTGTGTGTTTATTTTACTCCTACTTTTTATATCTCTCATCTGGGCTCACTTATAAAATCAAACATACTTTGTATTCTGTTTTTTAAAACCTTTGTAAATACTATGTTTCAGAGTTTATTTACAGTTAGTTGCATATTCGTTATCTCAAAATAGAGCTAAAATTCCCAGCCCAGAAAGACTCTAAATTCTTGATTTTCCCTTTCACACAGCTCCATAGGTTAACAGTTACAGATTTGACCCATTGCTTTCCTTAGTTCATTTCCATGATTATACATCTGCAACCCAGGATTCACATATTTTGAACATCTATGATACATGAGCCCAGCATTTCTTGAATTATTTATTTAATAAATACATACTGATTACCAACGATGTTCCAAGCCCTGTATTGTGTGCTGAGCATAATAAGAGTGCCAACTGCCTAAGGACTTCCCATATATCAGCTTATGTCAGTGCCTTTTAGCCAGAGATCACCAGGAACAAACTCCTGGCTACCATGGAAACGTGGAGCTGACCCCTGCCATGGAGAGAGCTTCCCAAACTCAGAGGAGGAGGCAGCATGCTTTTCTGCTTCCTCTCTTCTTTTTAAGGACTGGTCTTTTCTTTCTGACAATTATACAGGAACTCCAAGCATATAATTTAGGGAAAAGTTACCAGTTCATCTCTTTCTCTTCCCCTATCCTTGAAAAAGACCAGATACAGCAGTCTCCTTTACGATAAGCTATATCCTCATTTACGACAGAACCTCTTTTATGCAGAAAACTCTGTTGTGTCTTTCTTTTCTATATCCAAAATATTTTTCTGATTGTACTTTCACTAGATGAATATTGGAACCACATCTATAGCCTCCTTTTTTTTTTTTGTTCCCAAAGAACCTAGCATAGTGTTAGGTTATTAAATGCTTGTGGGTAAGAAATGACTTAAAAGAAAATCCCTGATCTCTGTTGTTAACAGTGTTGTGGAATCCATATTATTCTGTGTTATGGGAAGGCAAGGGAGGTAGTTGGCTATAGAGAAAGAATTCTGAACTCACCGCATTTAGAGCCCCAAAGCAACTCCAGCTGATGTATTTTTCATGATAGTTCCATTGGGGCCTACAGCACCTTCCTATTCTCTCTTCCCTTCTCTTATTTTTGTCAGAAGCTGAAAACATCTCTGTAGCAAGTAGAATTCTAGTTTTCATAATATTAAGGTATGTTAAGACATAAAATATGTATAAACTAAACTCTCAAATAATGTGATTCTGAACAGGCATCTAAAGAGAAGGTGAATTAGGAATTTTGATTCTCTGATACACTTTCCACATCCTAAATTATAGGACCCACTTTGCCACTTCAGTTACATGGGAGTCCATGCTATGAGATGTCCTGAATGCTTTGCATTACTGCCTTTTCATAGCCAGTGGTCCCCAGGCAAATCCATATTAGTCATCCCTATAAAAAAAAAAAGAAGGGATTCATCACCTACTGTCACCACAGACGTACTTCCTGACAGCAGCAGGTTTCATTCATTTGCTTTGCTGTGGCTGTTGTAGAAGAAGGACGTTTCAGGGTATAAAGCTTCATAGGGGTGAAGGTAAGAGAGGCCTGAAGCCTAGAAGGCACTAATTTTTAGATTCTAGATTACATGAAATATTAACTCAATTCACATATGTTATTTATAAAAATAATAGTGAGTTATAGCAGTCCCTTGGAAGTTGACTGAGACACTTCTATTACTTGTGTCATGTGTCTTTACTTTGGATCCCTATTTTCTAGTAGCTAACCAAATAAAAAAGTCAGAAAATCATATTCCCTAAGATTTGAACACCTCTTGTTCCTACTGACCATAACCTTGGGGATGGGAAGGAAAGTAAGTTGTAACCCCACCAGGATGATCCTCAGGAGCTTACTGCAAAGACACACAGGCGCCCTTAGCCTATGGCTCAAAGACCAACATGTAGTTCTCTTGGAGGCTGCCATCTGAAAAAAAAATGTAAACATTTAGCACCTGGCATGCTGGGGTGACAGGGAAGGACATTTCCTCTACACTATTTGGCAAAATGTCTGGTACCAGAAAATGAAGACAAAGCATTGAGGTATTTGGAAGAAAAATCCTATTAAGGAATATTTTATGCTTAGTGCCAAAGTGTGTGTGTATGTGTGTGTGTTGGGGGGGGGGGGAAGTGGCGGGGGGGTAGAGGGGGGGAGTCTGGAATAGGACAAGAGGTTCTAAAGCTTTTGTAATGCCAAAGAGAGAGATATTGGTAATTCAGTGGATGACTTAAATCACAAGGATAGCAAGATATTAAACCTGTAGGCAAGAATGAGAATGTCCTTGCTCTCAGCTCTCCACTATGCTAATTCTGTGTTTCACTCCTTCCCCTCCCTGAGAATGACACTGCCTTGCTGAGGAAGAGGCTCATAGTGTGGTCCCTCTCCAGTTTGCTGTATTTCTCATTCCTTCCAATTCAGCAGTCTCTACCATTCAACATTTAGAAATACAATGTCCCATTCTCTCTCTCTCTCTCATAGTTCAGCTTTGTGTGTGGGTAATGCTAATCTTGGCAATTGGATTGACTCCTTTTCATTCCCACCCGAAGGTACTACAAATCTATGCTTGAACCTAACATTCTATCCTCTTGTGGGCACAGGGGTCCCACAGTCGAATAGACTATAGCCCTTCTTAAACATTATCATAATGTCATAGACACAGCTGTCCTGGTACTATATTATCTTTATTTCTGTGTGCAAAGCTTTTTTTTTTTCTGAGCTTATCTTTAGTATTTAGGTTGTAGAGACACTGTTGTAAATCCATTCCTATTGTCCGAAATAGGAGACTCTCCAAAAGGGATCAAACTGACAATTGAATATATAGTTATATATGGGAAAAATCTTAAATGTATATTATCCAAAAATATTTGAACTACTTAAAAGGAAGAATATCTTATGAAAATTATATAGGATATTAAAGTATAGGACAGTGCTTCTGAAATGAACAGTTTTCTCGGTTTCAGTTTTCTCATAGTGTAAAACAATATGATCAGATGTCCAAAATAAAATCACAGGTATCTGCCATCTACTTTTCTGTGATTGCACTGGCAAATGCAATTTATGGTTGTGAAATTCTAATGATTGTACTCTCATTTATTTTGTGTCTTTTCAAATTAAGTTATATGATTGGTAGAAAAATTTGGTAGGAAATGTAAACAGTGTAAGAATATACTCTGAAAACCACATCTTTTTCTGAAAGCAGATATCCAGACTCTCATCCCCACATCCCAGAATAAATAGCTACTCCAAATTTTTTAATGTGAGCATAACAAAAATATTCTAGCAAAAACATATGCCCAGCACTGTTCTGATTATCTGTTGGGGTCCAACCCCAACGAGTCCAGGGATCCCCAAAGGTGTGGACGGAGTCGGCGAAGAATGAATGACATGGAAACTGGGTTCAGTTCATCAGCATAGCGAGGTTCTCCCTCCAGGATCTCCAGCGAAGTTCTGGTCTCCAGCAAAGTTCTGGTTAGGATCCAGCCAAGTGCTGTGTCCATGTTCTCTTGCAGGTTCTCCAGCCAGGTTCTCCAGGTTCTCCATCCAAGTTCAGTCACCAGGTTCTTTAGCCAGGTTCTATGCAGGTTCTTTTGCCAGGTTCTGTCTAGGTTCTCCAGTGAAGTTCTGTAGCAAGGTTCTGGCCAGGGTCTTTTGCCATGTTCTCTGGCTAGGTTCTGGTTAGGATCTGACGAGGATCTGATGAGGATGTGATGAGGATCTGATGTTTATTGTCTTGTTACATCCGTATTTATACCAGCTGATTTTAATCCTGTCAATTTCTATTACAAAGGTTAGGGCGTTTCTTATCTCCATTCCAGGGAGTAAAGATTATGTAGCTTAACTACCCGCCTGGCACTTAATTAAGGGGTTGTATCCCCTCCCTAACCTCAGGGAAAGATCCCCACCTGGGGAAACAACCTTTCTCGGAGAGGTGACCTTGGTTAAAACACATGGCGCTAAAGAGAGCAAACATATTAAGAACAATATGCTATATACGCCAGGTCCCTTGAAACATATGCTGTGCAGATGTTTCTTTCCTGCAGCGACTGTGTCAAGCAGCAAGGATGGACCGGCTCCCGGCAATTATCTGACAAAGATTTATCAATTCCTCATTGTAACCAATGAGTACATATTCTTTTTAATATATATATATGTGTGTGTGTATATATATATACACTCATTTTCAGACGAAGAAATTGAGGTATATAAAAAATGAGTAACTTGTTCACAGCCCACATTATATAAGCAGTGGAACAACAATTCTATCACAGAAAGCCCAGTTACAGATAATATGCACTTGACCACAATGCTCTACTTCCTCTCTATAGCCCTTGTCATTAATATTGGATACCATTATACACATTTCTTCAACTTACATTCAACAAGTACAACAAATGAGAACCTAGATTAATTTGTCACATTTGTATGATAATGCTCACATTCTCATCTTTTAAAACCTAGTCTCTGCATCTGCAAAGGTATGTTAGGAATGTAAGAAATGTTTTGTGTATGAGGTTAAATATTAAGTCTTTTGTAAAGTTACACATAGGACTTATTTTAGAGAGAGAATATAATATGAAATTGAATTCTTTTCTCTGCTAGTTCTCAAATATACTTTTATCAAACTCCTGTAGGAGGGTGTTTGCTCCGAAATGCAATCAAGAATCTCACTAGAAAGTAAAGAGTATCAGTGTTATCATCTGTAAACAGAAAATTTATTATATTTGCCTTAAAGGGGTAAAAAAGAGAATAGGAAAACAGAGATTTATTACAATATCACTACATTAGTATTCTCATATTTTGAATTGGAATGCAGGTACAAAATAGCAAGAAATACACATAGAACTACAAACTGAAGAATGTAGTGTAACACAATAGGATTACCCTGTGAATAATTATAAGGCGAGGCTATAGATACAATCAGAGCATATAAAGTCATGTTGATAACAAAGAATATGGAAATTATGGTGATGATGAAACAGATCTAAAAGCAAAAGAAAGTGCCCTCAGGAGGTGCTGACTTCCCCAGTCCTGGGTATTCACGGCAGCGGTAGAGCTTCAAATGTTAACAGCCATGTAGGGTGACAATAATGATTCCGCCAAGTACAATGGCTCACTTTGCCATTCTCATGGTGCTTCATACTCTCCTACCTGCTCCCATGCCAAATGATCCACCCAACCCTGTTTGGAAATTCTCCATGACATTTTTGCATGTCTTGTCTGAGCTATTGTTCAGAAGTATCTTGTAATGATAATTGTGTAACAAACAGATGTGGAAGATAGAGGTAGTGGTGTGGGACAGAGGACAGATTTCTTTCCTGACCAAGATAATTAAAATAATGTCTCCCTCTGGGGGAAAGTTGGGTGGGTTTGCTAGCAGACCTTTTAAAGGATTAGAGTTTCCTAATCTTGGAGTTGCTCAGCTGTAGCACAAGCACACTGTGTGGGCAGCATCCCTGGGCCTGCCTCTGCATTGCCCCCAGGGCACTTGGAGTAAAAGGGAACTCATGCAAACATGAAAACCATGCTGCCTGCTGTAGCAGGAGTAATAAAGTCCTTTGTCTCTGAGTTAGTCCTTTATCTTCAGCCAGCACCTGGGAAACTGTGGTAGACTAATTTAACTTGCAAAGGGTTACAGTCTAAGAGCCTTCACAGTTCTTGATGAGCTTTTCTCTAATACAATCAATATTTGTCTTCTTTAAGTATCATTGTGGACATCTTACACAACAAGTTCTAATTTAATCACTGTTTTTCTTGAGATGTTCAGTGTATCATTACCTATGTGCTAGCAGTTTGTCCTCAGACTTGCATATTTATCCCTTCATGCACCACCCAAAAGCAATTATGAAAGCATTCTTGTTTTTGACAATGATAAGGTGTTGTAGGCTTTGGAGAATATTCCTATTCAAAATATAGAATCATCTAGTCTCTAAAAAGCTCTTAAGTCTATTTAAAGAAGAGTATGGAAGACCAAAATCTAGACCAAAAATAGTCATGATGATGTTGTGGCATAACAAAAAAATTCCCTTTTTCGTCCAAAGCTCATGAATTCACACTTGTAAGATTTCTTTTTACTTTGCTCTGAAATAAGAGTTTATTAATTCAAGTTTTTTTCTCTTCCCATGAGCTTTGATCCTGCATATTGTCATGTTATACCATGTATTCAAATACAATGTCACCCCTCCACCTCTTTAGAAGTTTCTATTTTCCTTTTTCTGTAAGGTCTTTGGATTGGCTTCAAAGTGCACAGAGTCAGATAATACTGAGAGAAGTTAGAAGCAGGATTAAGCAGACAGGGAAAGGGATGGAAGAAGGAAGAATTGTGGAGCTAACTGAAACCATAAAATGTTTTTCAGCAAAACAGGATAGCAGAAAACAGGGTATTTTGAGACAAGGATTTTTTTTTGCAAGTGAAAAATAAAATGTTGCCAAAAGGCCAGGAACCAATCAGAGAGCAGCACAGATAGACAAAGAGAGGGCCTTTAGCAGATATAAGGGGAAGAGCAGATTGCTTTGGTGGCAACCCATTTGGATCTTCTCCCTGAGTGAGGAGCCTGTGTTTGCTTGCAATAAACTCTTGCCTTGTTTGCACTCCTCTGGTCCATGGCTTCATTCTTCGATTCCGTGAGACAGGATCCCAGGAAGAATTTCTGATCACTGGTTCCAGTATCAACACCTTACAATTATATCTGAAAGAGTAGATGAAACCCTTCCTTCTTGCTATCATTCAGGGTTCCATTTCAAGCAATAGAGAGTCCCTTACTATAAAAGGCCAAGAGGAATTAAGTGCTTCTAAAATTCTTTTAAGAGGTGCAGGAGAAGTTTCTAGGATGGGTTTCCAGGAATAACTACTTGAACCACATCACAGAATAGGTCTGTCCAGGGAACTGCTTCTCAAGAACAGTAGGGAGCTGAGGAAACAAATGATTATTTCTTATTTCTTCTCTTTCATACATTACATAATAACAAGATTATCACATTTCACATATACATTTCATAGGTACATAGATCATATTAAAGGGAAGTTCTAAGCACACTACTTTGAACAGATTTTACCTTTGTTATTTTGGTCCCCAAATTCGGTTTTTGTTTATTTTCAACATTCTAGCCCAATATGAGCCCTGAACTGAATCTATTCCCTAAAGTGTGGTCAGCAGATTTTATTTCTGTAAAGTGTCAAAGAATAAATATTTTAGAATTTGCAAGACAAGAAGCAAAATCAAGGATGTTATATAGATATTTATATAACCACTAGTGGCCTGGTGCACGATATTCATGCACGGGGGAGGGAGGTGTCCCTCAGCCTGGCCTGCACCCTCTCCAATCTGGGACCCCTGTGGGATCCGGCCTAAACCAGCAGTCAGACATCCCTCTCACAATCTGGGACTGCTGGCTCCTAACCACTCACCTGCCTGCCTGCCTGATCGCCCCTAACTGCCTCTGCCCGCCTGCCTGATTGTCCCAACCCTCTGCCTGCATTCCTGATCAGCCCTAACCTCTCTGCCTGCCTGCTTGATTGCCCCTAACTGCCTCTGCCTGCCTTCCTGATCGCCCCTAACTGCCCTTCCCTGCCGGCCTGATCTCGCCCCCAACTGCCCTCCCCTGCCGGCCTGATCATTCCTAACTGCCACTGCCTCGGCCCCCACCACCATGGCTTTGTCTGGAAGCATGTTGGACGTCCGGAAGATGGCCGGTCGACCTGGTCTAATTAGCATATTACCCTTTTATTAGATTATAAAGGATAGGATTGCTTAAATGGGGGGGGGGGGTCTTTTTCAGCAGGAGGAGATGCTCTTGGCAGACAAAATTACATAATCCCTATATCTGAACTGATAGCCAGCCATATGCACTATACTGCCAAACCAGTTATTAAAAAATTGAACTGCTTTCTTACACCTTACACTCAACAGCTGCTGCCCTTAAAACCCCTCCTCAGCCCCCACCTTAGGTTCTGCCTTCGTAGTTCATCCAGATTAGGTTCTGATTGGTCAGTTTCTATGCCAGTCAGCGTCAAAGGCTCCACCTCCTAGGCAGCCATTGGCTCCTTGCAGTTCACCCAGATTTGGTTCTGATTGGTCAGTTTCTATGCCAGTCAGTGTCTTCGTGCCTATCTCTGGGGCTGATCAGTAGCCGCACCAGGCTGCTAGCGAGGTCCAGAGAGAGAGAGGCGCAGCTGCTGGTGAGGCCCGGAGAGAAAGAGAGGCAAGGGCTGATCAGCAGGTCAGACTCTGCTTCTTTCTCCAGGACTCGCCAGCAGCTTGGGGCGGCTGCTGATCAGCCCCACCTCTCTCTCTCTGAGAGGTCAGCAGTTCAGCCTGCTCACCAGTCTCCACCCACCCAAGCCTGCTGCATGCACAGCCTGGTGTTCGGTCATCCCTTCGGTCGTTTTGGACATTACGGACCCTGGCTCTTTATCCTAATAAAAGAGAAACATGGTAATTAGCCGTATATCCACTACCCTTCCCATTGGCTAATCAGGGTGATATGCAAATTAACTGCCAGCCAAGATGGCGGCCGGCAGCCATGCACTGAAGCGAACAGGGAGGCTTGCTTGTTCCAGTGACGGCGGACTCCAACATTCCCCACCTGACTTGCCGGCCTCTCAGGTGCAACTCTAAGCAACTATGTTGCAAATATAGAAGCTAAACAAAACCCCAGAAACCAGCTTTAGTCAGCCGGGCTTCAGCCAGCCGGACCGCAACATTGTATCAAATACAGAAGGTAAACAAAGGACAGAAACCTGCTTTCAGCAGCCGAGGCCTCAGAGCTAAAGCTGGCCCAGAATAAAAAAAGAAAAAGAAAAAAAGGAGCAGTTGGGAGCTTCAGTCACCCGCCAGCCTGAAAACGGCCTTCAGCCCCTCAGCCAGACTGGCCAGGCACCCCAGTGGGGACCCCCATCCTGACCCAGGACACCCTTCAGGGCAAACCAGCCAGCCTCCACCCATACACCAGGCCTCTATTCTATATAGTAAAAGGGTAATATGCCTCCCGGCACCGGGATCAGCATGACAGGGGGCAGCGCCAAACCCCCTGATCGCCCTGCGGCTCTGTGTGTGACAGGGGGCGGGGCCACAACCTCCCTTATCTGCCTGCTCTGTTCATGACAGGGG